>NW_007232399.1:4904-11990 GCF_000164805.1 Carlito syrichta
CCTTCTTGGATTTCTTTGAGCAGTGTTTTGTAATTCTCATTGTAAAGGTCTTTCACTTTTCTCGTTAGGAAGATGCCAAGGTATTTCATTTTTTTGTGTTGCTATTGTGAATGGGATTGTGCTTTTAATTTGTATCTCTGCCTGCTTGTTGTTGGCGTATGGGAATGCAACTGTCTTTTGCACATTTATTTTGTACCCTGAGACTTTGCCAAAGTCATTTATCAGTGCAAGCAGGTTCTTGACAGATTCTCTTAGATTTTCAAGGTATAGGATCATATGATCAGCAAAGAGAGATATCTTGACTTCCTCTTTTCCTATTTGGATACCCCTGATTTCCTTCTCTTGTCTAATTGCATGGGCTAGGACTTCCAACACAATATTGAACAAGAGAGGTGAGAGCGGGCAGTCTTGTCTTGTTCCAGTTTTCAGGGAAATGTTTCCAGTCGCTGTCCATTTAGCAATATGTTAGGTATGGATTTATCATAGATGGCCCTTGCTATTTTGAGGTATGTTCGTTCTATACCCAAGTGTTTGAAGGTTTTTATGAAGAAGGGATGTTGGATTTTATCAAAAGCTTTTTCTGCATCTAATGATATAATCATATGGTTCTTGTTTTTACATCTGTTGATGTATTTAATTACATTTATGGTCTTGCAAATATTCAACTAACCCTGCATCATTGGAATGAAGCCTATTTGGTCTTGGTTGATGATTTTTGAGATGTGTTTTTGAATCCGATTTGCTAGAATCTTGTTGAGAATTTTTGCACCTATGTTCATAAGGGATATGGGCCTGTAGTTCTCTTTTTTTGTTGAATCTTTACCTGGTTTGGGTATCAGCATGATTTTAGCTTTGTAAAATGATTTGGGAAGAATTCCATCTTCCTCAATTGCCAGGAATACTTTCAATAGGATTGGTATCAGCTCCTCCTTGTATGTTTTGTAGAATTCTGCTAGAAAGCCCTGGTCCAGGGCTTTTTTTTTTTTTGGTAGGTAGTTTTCGTATGACAGAGTCAATTTCCTGGGTTGTCATTGGTCTATTTAGTGTCTCGATGTCTTTTTGTTTCAACCCGGGGAGGTTGTGTGATGTCAGAAAGTCCTCCATTTCATTTAGGTTATCAAGTTTGCTTCCATACAGGTGTACACAGTAATCTCTGATAATCTTTTGTGTTGGGGGCGGTCAGTAGTGATTTGATCCTTTGTATTTCTGATTGTGTTTATTTGGGCTTTATCTCTCTTTTCTGGGTCATTCTACCTAGGACTCCATCGATCTTGTTAATTCTTTCAAAGAACCAACTTTTTATTTTGTTGTTGTTTTCTATGATATTTTTGTCTTCTATGTCCTGTATTTGGACTCTTATTTTGGTGACTTGGATTCTTCTGCTAAAGTTGGGGTTTTGGTGGTCTTCTCTTTCCAGCTCCCTTAGGTGATTTGTTAGGCTCTCCACTTAAGATCTTTCCGTTTTCTTGATGTGTGCTTGTAGAGATATAAATTCCCCTCTTAGAACTGTTTTCATGGCATCCCAGAATTTTGGTAAGATGTTTCTTCATTTTGATTTGTTTCCAGGAATTTTTTAACTTTTACTTTGATTTGCTGACCCAGTAGTTGCTCAGCATCATGCTGTTTAGTGTCCATGTCTTTGTGGGCTTTGGCAAAATTTAGTTGATGTTGATATATATTTTTATTCCACTGTGGTCTGAGAATGTGCATGGCAAGATTTCAATCTTTTGGAACTTATTTATGCTTGATTTATGCCCAAGGATATGATTGATCTTGGAGTACATTCCATGTAGTGATGAGTAGAATTTATATTCTATGGTTGTTGGGTGGAATAATCTGTATGTATCTATTAAGTCCATTTGGTCGAGTGTCAAGTTTAGGTTCTGGATCTCCTTGTTGATTTTTCACCTCTATGGTCTATCTAGTGCTGTTAATGGAGTATTCAAGTCCCCTGCTATAATAGTGTTAGAGTCAATATCTTTTTTTAATTTACTTAGTAGTTGCTTTATAAATGTTGGTGCATATATGTTTAGGGTGGATATTTCTTGTTGATGGCTTGAACCTTTTATCATTTATGTGGTGTCCTTTGCATCTTTTTAAATTTTTGATAGCTTAAAGATTGCTTTGTCTGATATTAAGATCACAACTCCTGCCTCTTTTGTGATCCACTTGCCTGTAAACTCATTTTCCATCCTTTAATTTTGAGTCTGTATGCATCCCTTGTAGTGAGGTGAGTCTCCTGGATGCTGCAAATGATTGGGTCATGATTTCTTATCCAGTTTGCCATTCTGTGTCTTTCCAATGGTGCATTTAGTCCATTCACATTCAGGCTGATTATTGAAATATGATTTTTTATCGCTGTCATGAGGTTCTTGTAAAATTTTTTCTTTTTCTGCTAGTTTTCTTTTGGCTTTTGAGTTGATGTATGTGTGTGTTTTCAAGTTTCTTGTTGTGCTGTATTCTCTGTTGATTCTGTGCTCTGCTGTTCTCTTGGGAAGTGTGTGGTCATTCTTTTTTTTTTCTCTTCTGTACTTTTTAAGTGTCTCCTGTCATGCTGGTCTGAAAGCTGCATAATCTTAGGGATTGGATGTCTGGAAAGTATTTTAATTCTTCATCAATGATGAAGCTGAGCTTGGCTAGACAGGAAATTCTTGGTTGAAACTGTATATCTTTGAGGACTTTGAATATAGTGCTCCAGTTACTTCTTGCTTGTAGTGTTTCTGCCAATAAGTCTGCTGCTATTCTGATTGGTTTTCCCTGGTAGGTGGTCTGACCTTTCTCTCTTGCTGTCTTTAGGATTTTTTTCTTTTGTGCCTACTTTGTGTAGGCAAATTATTATGTGTCTAAGAGTTGGTCTTCTCATTTGATATCTTGTGAAGTTTCTCTGTATCTCTTGTGCTTGGCTAGTCACATCTCTGGTGAGATGGGGAAATACCTCCTGGAATACTTGTTCCAAGTTGTTCTCCATTTCCCTTTCTTCTTCTGAGATAGCAATCAGGCATAGGTTTGGCCTCTTGATATAATCAAACATCTCTTGTAGGCTTTGTTCTTTCTTTCTGTGTCTTCTTTCTATGTTTTTTACAAATTGGGTTAATTCCATCTTCTGATCTTCAAGTTTGGAGATTCTTTCTTCAGCTAGATTAATTCTGCTTTCCATGCTTGTCATCTTGTTATATATTTCCTGGATGAAATTTTTTATTGGCAAAATATCTGTTACAAATTCTTTCAGTATTGCATCTTGTCTTACTTGAATCTTATTCACTTTCCATCCATCCCCTAATCCCTGTCTTATTCTGGAGTCAGTCATTGGTGACTTCCATTGTTTGGGCACCAAGTTCTCATTTTCCAGGAGTTCTGTCTTTGGTACACTTGAAATTTCCTGAGGTCTTCTTTTGATTTTCCCTCATTTGTGACAGATCTCTTGTTTTTCTCTTTACTTCTGTTATTCAGTGTCAGTGGGAGAGACTTTCCCTTCTGATGTTTGCTCAGTCCTCTATTCTTTCCTGATCCAGGCTCTGAGTTTGTTCTATTTTGAAATAGGATGGTGAATGGGTAGCTTTGCTGTCTCTTGTAGTTCTTAAAATTCAAGCAAAGTATGGGATGGGGCGCTAGGATTCAGAAACTACTTGCAAATTATAATGTTCACTTATTGTGGTATGTGTTCCCTGAGACATACTCCCCACCACCACTCTATATGATGATGTAAAGCAGAAACCAATGCAAAAGACAATTGAACACACACAGATACACATACCCCCAAAACAAGCTGGAATAACAACAAAGTGAAACAAAAACAGCAATAACAAAAACCAAGAAAGCTAAGCACACACATACAAACACACACACACACACACACACACACACGCCTAGCACCAAGTGAATAGACAAGAAAAACAGAAAGACCGGTGCGGGGGAGAGGGGAGGGAATTCAGGTTGAACCCTCACACATATATTGACACACACCTTAAACTATAAGAAATGAAAAATTAAAAACCCAGAAGAACAAAAGAGCAAAACCTAACCAACAGCAACAAAATTGAAAGATGTACACTAAATTATTCACATACACAGAAAATGACAAATAAAAGAAGAAACAGAAAAAGAAAAGAAAAAAATTTGGGGGGATGCAGATCAAACCCTCACATACACATTCATGCACAAAGGAAAACCATTTTTTAAATAGATGAACTAACAGTCAAAAAATTTTTTAATTAAAAAAATTGTAAATTTTAAAAAATATGCCTCTTGTGGCAGACTCTGTGATTATTCCTTTAATCAGGTCTCAGGTCTCTTCTGCAGAGCCACCTCTTTCACTCTCTCCTCTCTGTCTGAAGCAGGGAAGGAAGAAGGGCAGTGGAGGTGGGTGGCGCTGCAGTCCTCCCCTCCCACTCTCTTATGGTCAGGGACATCTCATCCGGTGGGGAGGTACAGCATTGTCTCTTCCCCAGGTATGTACTCACGGGTGATGCCCCAGCCAGGCCTATCCTGGAATGGAGTTATCCTATTGTGACTGACATCCAGGCTCTGCCTTGGTTTGTCCCTCTCAGTCATGGCCCAGCTGTGTGGGTCTGACCTTCAGAGGATTGCTGGGGAGAAGGGGGTTTGGGTCAGACCTAGACTGGCCACTGATCTCTGGAGTTCTTCCTCCTCCTTTTGTGGCCACACCTTTGTCCCTTGGCTGGATCAGGGTAGGGGGTGGGGCACCTGGAACTCAACACTCATCAGGTCCCTCCAAAGTTTGTGCTTCCAGGATATTCCCTCTGGGTCATGATCAATCCCTGAGTAGTTGATCTGCTAGTCACAGAGATCTGGTCGGCTGCTCTGTGGTGAGCAAGTCGGAGCACTTTCCTGCCCTACCTTCAAGATGGTGGTGGGGTGCCTCTCTTTTCCTCTTCAATGGGGCTTTGCCTCTGGACTCCCTCTGCAGCCCCTGCTGCCAGTGCCCTTCCAGGTGCTGAAGTGGTGAGGTAAAGCCAGGAGCTGACAGTCTCTTTCCTGCTGCAATAGTGAGGGAGAGCCTGGGGTAATGGTTTCTCCCCACTGCTTTTTCACAGAAAAACTTTTGTCCATTTAAAAAAAAATAATGGTACTCAGCTTCTGCAACCTGGGAAGAGACAGGGACAAAACAGAGAAATACAGACTTCTATTCAACAGAGCACTGGAATTCTAGCCAGAGCAATTAGGCAAGAAAAAGAAATAAAAAACATTCAAATTGACAAGGAAAAATTAAAATGATCTCCATTCACAGATAACAAGATCTTTTAACGGAAAAAACTCTAAAAGATTTCACACAAAAAAACCTTGTTAGAGCTAATAAACAAATTCAGAAAAGTTACAGAATGCAAAATCAACATACAAAAGTCAGTTGCACTTTTATACACTAACAATGAACAAAATACAAAGGAAATTAAGAAAATCACTCAACTTCCAATAGCTCAAAAAATAAAATACATTTAACTAAGGTGGCAGAGAACCCCTGCAAGGCAACAAATGAGAAGACCAACTCCTAGACACATAATAATTTGCCTAAACAAAGTAGGCATAAAAGAAAAAATCCTAAAGGCAGCAAGAGAAAAAGGCCAGATCACCTACCATGGAAGACCAATCAGAATAGCAGCAGATTTATCTGCAGAAACCCTGTAGGCAAAGTCCTAAAAGATAAACAATTTCAACCAAGAATAACCTACCTGGCCAAGCTAAGCTTCATCAGTGAGGGAGAATTAAATCTTTCCCAGATACCCAATCCCTAAGAACTTATGCTGCCACCAAACCATCTCTACATGAAACACTTAAGAAAGTACTAAACACAGAAGAAAAGGAAAAAAGAACAACATTCTTCACAAGAGTACAGGGAAAAGAATAAAATATACACGAACCAACCCCAAAACCAAAAGAAAGACAAAAAAAAAAAGAAAGAAAAAACCAAGTGGAAGAACAACAACTCAATAAGAACTCCATGATAGAGATGAACTCTTACATTTCAATAATTAGTCTGAATGTGAATGGACTAAATGCACCACTGAAAAGACATAGAATGACAAAATTGATAAAATATCACCAGGCAACAATATACTGCCTTCAAGAGACCCATCTCACTAGAAAGGACATACACAGACTCAAAATAAGAGGATGGGAAACAAATTTTCAGGCGAATGGAACACAAAAGAAAGGAGGAGTCGTGATCCTAATTTCAGACAAAATACCATTTAAGCTATCAAAAATTAAAAAACATACAGAGGGCCACTACATAATGATAAAAGGTTCACTCCGTCAACAAGAAATATCTATCCTAAACATATATGCACCCAACATAGGTGCACCAAACATTCATAAAAGCAACTTCTAGAAAAACTAAAGAAAGACATTGACTCTAACACCATAATAACTGGGGACTTTAATACACCACTCACAACCCTAGACAGATCATCAGGACAAAAAATCAGCAAGGAGATCCGGAACCTCGATGAGACTCTGGACCAAATGGACTTAATTGATACCTACAGAACACTCCATCCAAAGACCACAGAATACACATTCTACTCATCACCACATGGAACATATTCTAAGATCGACCACATACTCTGCCATAAATCAAGCGTAAGCAAATTTAAAAGGACTGAAATTCTACCATGCACCTTCTTGGACCACAGTGGAATAAAAATAAACATTGACACCAAAAAAGTCCCCCCCAAACCCACAAAGACATGGACACTAAACAGCATGATGCTAAACAACTCCTGGGTCAATGATTAAATCAAAAGAGAGATCAAAAGATACCTGGAAACAAATGAAAATGAAGAAACATCTTACCAAAATCTCTGGGATGCCTTAAAAGCTGTAATAAGAGGGGAATTTATATCCCTACAAACACACATGAGGAAAATGGAAGGAACAGAAATTCACAACCTAACAAGCCACCTAAAGAAGCTGGAAAAGGAAGACCACAAAAACCCTAATTTCAGCAGAAGAATCCAGATCACCAAAATAAAAACCCAAATCCAGGACATAGAAGACAAAAAGATAATAGAAAAAAATCAATGAAACAAAAAGCTGGTTCTTCGAAAGAATAAACAAGATCGATGGTCC
>NW_007232400.1:0-19575 GCF_000164805.1 Carlito syrichta
CTCACTCTGTTGCTCGGGCTGGAGTGCAGTGGCACACTCCTGGCCACTGCAGCCTGGACCTGCTGAGCTCAGGCAGTCCTCTGCCTCAGTCTTCCAACTAGCTGGAACTCCAGGCATGTGCCACCACAGCTAATTTTTTGATTTATTGTAGAGATGGGGTCTCACCAAGTTGTCCAGGCTGGTCTGGAACCCCATGGACTGAGGCAATCCTCTTTCCTCGACTTCCCAAGGTGCTGGGATTATAGGTGTGGGCCACCATGCCTGGCCTGAACCTTCCTTTTGTTTCCTGTTGTTCTTGTCCTGCTCAGTTGGGGTTCTGCTTCCTATAGTTTCTCCTAGTGTGGGGTTTGGAGAGTTCCTAACCTGCATCAGCTCTTTCTTCCTTCATTACAACACCACACACTTGCACACTAAGAGAGGATGCAAACTCTTCTGGTTCTGGCTGCGTCTGCCCAATTGTTCCTCCGAGCTTTCCAGTGGTCAAGCCGGCCAGGGACAGCTGGTCCCATCAGTTCGAGGATGAAGAAGAGTATGGAGAACTGGAGTCATTGCAGGGAATAACCCCCACCTCCCAGCACCATCATTGCAGAGAGGGCAGCAGAGCTTGAAGACAAGGGTGAGTCTCATTCCAAAACCCCCATCTTACAAGTAGGACTATGGGGCCATCACATGCCCTGTGGCTTCTTTCTCCTTTTCTTGCACAGACAGTGATACCAAGTTGGTCTTGGTGGGTGACTCATCCCCAGCTATTTGTATATTTTGGGGTTTGTGGGAGCTCCTTGTATCTAGTTTTGTTGTGGATGTTGACCATGCTTTTTTCTAGATTAGTTGGATGTGTGCATTTCATAGGTGCGTTGGAGAAAGACACAGGGAGAATGTGAAACTGCCAGAGTTCCAACCATTTGCTTGAATCCTCTGTGCTATATTGTAAATATAATGCTTAGGTGATCCAAGGCCACTTAAACAGAGATTTCTAAAAATTTAGTTTAAATTAGTAGTAGGAGTGCATAAAATGTAGAAATAGAAACCTAGTGGCTGCCATATTTTTGCCTGCTCTTGTGTTGACCAGTTTTGAATTCAAGCAGTTAAGACAAGTTCAGAAACTAGACATAAGATGCTTTCTGATCTGGAATTTTCTGTTTCTAAGCAACAAAGCTCATGTCTGCTAAGAACATTTATTAGAACTTCTATTCTGCAGAGAAGCATTATGACTTACACTTTTAGAGACAGAAAATGATCAACACTTCACAGTAATCAAGCACTCTTTGAGTTGAACTCTGCATACATACATCATACATTACACTCACTAAAAAATATTCTGTATTTGGCTTTTTCCATTTTCGGATAATTCTTGGGCTCAGCCTAATGATTAGGTCCTAATTCATTTTCTTTTTTTTTTGAGTTGGAGTCTCACTGTGGCCCAGACTGAAGTGCAGTGGCCGCTCCTGGCCACCGCAGCCTCAACCTGCTGGGCTCTGGCGATCCTTCCGAGTAGCCGGAATTACCGGCATGCGCTACCACACCTGGCTGATTTTTTTTTGATTTATTGTAGAGATGAGCTCTCGCCTGCCCAGGCGGGTCTCGAACCCACGGGCTCAGGCAATCCACTCACCTCAGCATCCCAAAGGCGCGGGATTACAGGCTGAGCCACCGAACCAGGCCATTTTCTTATTTTTTAACATCTCATTCTCTTTTCAGGATAATACACACAGACCTAAAGGTCCTTCTGCCACTGAATGAGCCTAAAAACACTGTGTCATTTACTTAAAAATGAGATAAAACTATATAGTCCATTTGGTTGTGACATTTGTGTCCTCAGACTTTTTTAGTTACCTAATCCCCAGGATTGGATATGTTGAAAGAGCTGGCAAGAGGAATGGAAAGGTCAACAAAGTGTTTCAGATGAAGAGGGATGAAAGTGTTTCACATGTTGTATCCCCCATGAGCAAATATGTAGATAGGGGACAGGCACTGGAACAAGATGAACTCTCTCTGCCTGGGTGCTCCAGATGGAAGGCTTCCAGAGTTCAACTTCATTGCTCCTGCACTTGCAGCGAGTCAGGGTTCATGTGTAAGTAGTAATTTGAGACTTTTATAGCTCTTGTCTATGCCAAAGTTGGTTGTTTTAAGAACCCGTTATTTAAAGAAGTCATTCCAATTTGCTGAAGTAAGAAAGAAGGGAACTGAGAGGAGGAGATTCTTGTTAGAATTCACAAAGAATTCCTATGCTTCCTAACTACTAACTGCACAGGTACTTCTGGGACAGATGTCATAACATTCCAGGCTTCGAAGTGCAGGAGCCCAACCAGGGGTTTCCCATTAATAGCAAGAATTTCACCTCCAGGTTCTATTACCCTAGCTTGTTCAGTGGCACAACCAGGGAGAATAAATACAGAACAATGGTTGGCACTTTCACGGGGTGTGAAGACTCCAAGTAAACCAAAGGCTTAAATGAGAACACTCTCTCCATGATATATATGCCCATATTCTTAGGATGGGAAGGCATATGGCTTTAAAAATAAATTGAACTCCATCAACGAATTCAACTTGAACTCCCCAACCCCACCTCAAGCAAGATAAAAACAAGCAAACAAGAAGAGGATATTTTCAACCCATCAACGAAGGGTTGATGTCCAGACCAAAAAACTACAAATCAATAAGGACCATACAAAACAAAGAGAAAGTTGGGCAGAGGAAATCATCAGCTAAAATTGCAACAGCTAATGAATATGGGAAACAGGCTCAACTTCTAACTGTTAACAGATATTAACTGATAGAGGCAAATTCTCCCCCTGTAAGTACTAAGCAGGCCTGGCCCTGCTTAGCTTCCGAAATCAGGCATAAAGGGTTGTATGGCTGGAGACTGATAGAAACAAGTTTTGAGAACCATGATTACATGCTCCTCAGAGACTGGAGATTGCATAATTGATTACTTACACACAAAACTGAACATATTTTTACATTATAGCTTTGTGTAGGTTATAGCAAATTTATGAGCTTTGAAAAAGCTCTGTTTACTTTCTTGTACATATATGTCTAAAACGATCACATTGAGGAGGACATACACATTGGCTATGGAGACATTTTATGAGTAAAATGACATTGAAGGAGGACCATTCCCAAGTATGAAAATAAAAATCTTCTCAGAAATCTTAATTAACTCTCAAAAGACTGAGGAGATTCATCCTAAATTCCAGAAAGTCCTTGTTGAAATAAATATTATGACATTTATACACATGTAATTCTATTGGTTATTCAAATTAATAAAATAAAAATACAGCCTGGAAGAAATCCAAGAAATCCAACCCCCTCTAAGGACAAGAACATTTTGTGTTGCTAATGATAGAGGTAGATACCCTCGTTAGAAGAGGGACCTTACCAATATCAGCTCCACAGCAGAACAAAGACAATGATTTAGTCCTCGTTATTGCTTTTGCAAGATCCAGATTTCAGGAAGGACCAATGCATTGCTGCTTAACATAGCCAGTTAAACTTGTGTTAACATCTGTACCCAATGTCCTGTTCTAGAATATTAACTAAAGTCCTAGGCAGGTTATGTGAAACAAAATCTGTCTGGCTTAAGTTTGTCCTATAATCACCAGTAATCACCCTATGTCCCCTGAGAGGGAACATCCGAGGGGTTTGCAGATTTATGATGTCCGCTCAGGGGACATCTGAGTGCAGAGGGTTAAGTTTGAGCAACTGCCGGGCTCGGTGGTTCAGCCTATAATCCCGTGCCTTTGGGAGGCTGAGGTGAGTGGATTGCCTGAGCCCATGGGTTCGAGACCTACCTGGGCAGCAAGACCTCATCTCTACAATAAATCAAAAAATCAGCTGGGCTTGGTAGCACATGCCTGTAATTCCATCTACTTGGAAGGCTGAAGCCGAAGGATCGCCGGAGCCCAGCAGGTCGAGGCTGCAGTGGCTGGGAGCGGCCACTGCACTCCAGTCTGGGCGACAGTGAGACTCCAACTCAAAAAAAAAAAAAAAAGTTTGAGCATCTTTCTGTGTTTTTCAGTCATTTAGGCTTTTAATATTTGTCAATTTTCTATTCTTTCTTTGACCCAAATTTTTTTTATTTTGTATTTTTCTTACTGAATTATAGTTATTTATATATTGTAGATATTAACTATTTATTGATTAGTATATTGTAAGTATCTTCTAGTCACTCACGTATATTTTAATATTTACCTATTTTTTTGCCCTACGTAGTAAACATTTTATGTTGTCTAAAATATGTGCTTTTCTGTTACTTTTAAGAAACCTTGTAATATTCAAAATAATGTTGACTGCTGACATATAGGAAATTTTATTGATCTTTGTGTGTTGATTGTTAATTCATCAGTCTTGATGAATAGTTTACATTGGCTTGAATTTGATTATCTTATTTTTTTTTCAATCAGCAAGTTTTTTCAGTATCCTTGACATGGTGGTTAATACCTGTAATCCTAGCCCTTTGGGAGGCTGAGGTGGAAGGATTGTTTGAACCCAGGATTTCGAGACCAACCTAGACAACATAGTAAGACCTCATTTCAACAAAAAAATAAAAAAATTAACTTGGCATAATAATGCATGCCTATAGTCAGCTAGTTGAGAGACCGAGGCAGAAGGATCAGCTGAACTCAGCAGGTCAAGGCTGCGGTGATGGAGCCACAGCACTCCAGCCTGGTTGACAGAGTGAAACTCTGAAGAAAGAAAGAAAGAAAGAGAGAAAGACAGAGAGAGAGAGAGAGAGAAAGAAAGAAATATTGCTAGGTTTCTTTCTGCTGTTTGAGTTACAACACACAGGAAAACAAAACGAACGGAAAAACAGTACCCGTGAAACTTTTAAGTATGAAATGCGATAAGAATATGAAATCTTTAGATAAGCTCTAAGTCTCCATGAATCAACTAGATTCACTTGTCTCCAGAATGAGTGGAGGGAGAAAGCTCCACTTCAGAAACCCCTGAATGCCTTTTCACAGGAACAAAAGGCTTGCACATGGGAGCATCTAAAATGCTCCTTTGTGGGATGCTGCTTCTTTGTCCATTTCCCCGGCACTTGTCATGGATTTCTGGCCAGATGCTAGTTCAAGGGCCAAGAAGTTCTCTAGGACGTCATATTCCTGCTTTGCAGGAGGCAGGTCTGGAGGGCCCTCCTCTCAGCTGGGACTCCTTCTCCACTCTAGTGCTGCCATTATTGGGGGACTCGAAGCCTGGCTTCCCCCTACAGACTCAGCCTGGGTGCTGCTTCAGCACTCACTGGTTGTGGGGCTGACAGGCCTCGGACACCTTTTTGGGCTGTGTGCTTCTTGACCTGCAGAGGCTACATGTCCTGTGACTGGCTGTGGAGGTGGCCACTCCAGCTGTCCTCAAAACCTGTCTTTTTATTTTTTGAGTCGAGGTCTCACTCTGACACTGGTTTTATTTCAGTGGCTCAATCACTGCTCACTGAAGCTTCAAACTCCTGGGCTTAGGCAGTCCTTCCGCATCAGCCTCCCAAGAAGCTGAGACTACAGGTGTGCACTGCCATGGCAGCCAATTGTTTTTTGTTTTTTAGAGACAAGGTCTCACCGTGTTCCCTAGGCTGGTCTTGAACTCCTGAACTCAAGCAATCTTCCCACTTGGCCTCTCAAAGTGCTGGGATTACTGGCATAAGCTACCATGTCAGACCTATGAGTATGTCCTAAAATATATTCAATTTAGCTGTCATGCTTGAAGGACAGTTTAGCTGAGTCCAATGTTTTGAGCTCACAGATATGTTCCCTCCATCCTCTGAAGGTATTTGTTGTTCTGTTGGCTTCAGACATTCACACTGCCAAGCTGATTGTGGTGCCCTTGGGAGCAATCCCTATAGATTTTCTTATTTATATTCTGGAACTTTCCTGTGGTATATCAAGATTTGGATTTTTATAAAATTCAGACTGTTTTGCCCTTGATGAATTTTTTCAGTTTTTTCAGAATTCTGGAAAATTCTTAGTCATGATTTTTCCAAATATTTCTTTTCTCTCATTCTAATTTTTTCTTTCTAGAATTCCTTATCTTGTATCACACTTTTGTAATTTTTATGTCTTCATTTCCCTGTGCAGTGTTTTCTATAGTTTCTGGTTCTACCTCTGTTTTCTCTCTCTTTATATGAATTTAGTCTACTTTTACATGTTATTCAAAAAATATATTTGACTCCATTTCATTGAAGGAGGTGTATGTTTCTGCATTTTAAAAAAACTTTTGTTTTTAAGAGATAGGGTCTTGCTATGTTGCTCAGGCTGGACTCACACTCCCGACCTTCAACAATCCTCCTGCCTCAGCTTCCTGAGTAGCTGGGACTACAGGTGTGTGCTACCATGCTCAGCTTGCATTTTGTATTTTACCATATATGCCCTCTCTGGTTTAATACCCTCTCGGTCATCCTTCATGGATATGATTCCTGTCTTTATTTTAAATGACCTCTCCTGTTTATTGGGTTCTGACAATGGATGTCCTTCTGTATCCTGCACCCACCCTTCATCTGGCGCTGTATCTTGGGGGTGCTCTCACAGTCTAGGTGCTGCATGATTGCCTGAGCTTGGCTCTCTTTGTTTGACTGCTCGGTCAACTTGACCAGTTACGAGTCTGAGGTTCTCTCTCTGCCCTGGTACCTTCAATCCAAACATCACACACCGCAAAGGCCAGATCCTGATTTATGCCTGTCTTCTGTTGGCTCAGTGAGGCTATCATGTGGACAAAGAGTTAATATCATGTAAAACACAACAGGGCTGACACAGAAAAGCCTATGTGTCACAACGCACTCAAAACATTTTAGACTATTTAAAACAAATTTGATTTCCTGATGGATGGGACTGCTTTTTTATTGAGACATACATGGAAAGAAGACGGGATTTCTAGGACATTACCTTTGGACACTCTTTTAATGACTAGGGGCCCATCTTTAGACACACATGATTTTCCTCTGTCCAGACTCAACCTCAGCCCTGCCGAGGTTTTCAGCACTTCAACACACAGAGCATCATGGACGGTCACGCTTTTCCCTGCACCAACAGCGTTCGTCAAGATAGAAACGACAGGGTTGTTCATTGCGCCACCTTTCCAAGTCCCCACATGCTTTACTTCGGGCACTGTGTGCTCTAGGCACTTTGAGGCCTATCTACCTTGAGGTGCTTTTCTTTTTTTGTGTTGGAGTCACTCTGTGGCCCAGGCTGGAGGGAGTGGCATGCTCACGGCCACCGCAACCTCGACCTGCTGGGCTCAGGCTATCCTTTCACTTCAGCCTTCCAAGTAGTTGGAATTAAAGATGCATGCCACCACATCTGGCTAATTTTTGTGATTTATGGTAGAGACAAGGTCTCACCAAGTTGTCCAGGCTGGTTTTGAACCCCTGGGCTCAGGTAATACTCTCGCCCGGACCTCCCAAAGTGCTGGGATTACAGGCTGAGCTACCACGCCCAGCCCTTTTTTTTTTTTTAATATCGGGGTCTCACTCTGTCTCTCAGGCTGGGATGCAGTGGCACGACAGCTCACTGCAGCCTCACCTCAATCTTCTTGGCTCAGGTGATCCTTCTCCCTCAGGCTTCTAAGGAGCTGAGACTACAGGTGCACGCCACCACGCATGGCTAATTAAAAAATTTTTTTTGTAGAGATGAGGTCTAAGCATGTTGCCTAGGCTGGTCTCGAACCACTGGGCTCAGGCAATCCTCTCGCCTCGCCTCCCAAAGTGCTGGGATTACAGGTCTGAACCTTGAGGTGCTTCTGACATTTTGAGCCTAGCATGAAGGGTGGTCCTCCAGGTTTGGGGGCCGCCCTCCTGGCTGCCTTCCTGCTGTGCTTACATCCTTTATTCTTCTGGGTTTTTCTGCAAACTTTGGTGAATGCTTTTATCCCAAGCAGAAATCCCCAGAGACAGATGGCCCTTGTTAAGCCCCTAACACTGGCAGTGCACGTCTCAGGAAGGACTGGAGTCTCACTTGAGGAATCCAGATTCAAGTTCTGCCACCCCTGGGTGTTGATGGCAGTGGAGCATCACCCCCTGGTTCTGAAAACTGGCAGCATCTGAATGCCCACTCATGGGGCTGTTACAATGGACTTCAGGGGCCCCAGGGAGGCCATGGAGCTTCCTTCCCCAGCCCCCGCGCCCCCTGCTCCCCCCACCCCACCCACACTCTTGAGAGCGGAACCTGCCTCCAGGCATGCTGTCTTTACACAAACACTGGCTGCCTCCATGGGAACTGGGCACGTTTCCATGGTGATACCTGCTCCATGGCAACAAACTTGCACAGATTCTCCATGCTGTTCGGAGGGGCAGGTTATGCTGCCCTTCTCATGGATTCATCAGGGCTGAGGTCAAGCTTGTGTCATCGCCTCTAAGCACAAAGACCAGTTCATTTTTCTGGTTTATGAAAGAACAGTCTGCAGGGTCTGAAGGACATTTACTAACACTGGGAGCAACACAATTTTTGAACAGGTGACTTGCTGTTAAACAGGGAAATGGGCCCATTACAGTGGTTCTTCACTCTGGCTGCATACTAGAATCCCCTGGGAACATAGAAAGCCACTGCTTGGCCAGACACAGTGGCTCATTCCAGTAAACCCAGCACTGTGGGATGCTGAGAGGCTGAGACTGGAGGACTTCTTGAGCACAGGCGTTTGAGAGCAGCCAAGCAACATAGTGAGAACTTGTCTCTATAAAAAATAAAAAAAATTAGCCAAGTGTGGGTGGTGCATGTCCCAGGTACTCGGGAGACTGAGGCAGGAAGATTGCCTCAACCCAGGAGGTTGAGGCTGTTGTGAGCTGTGATCCTGCCACTGAACTCCAGCTTGGGTGACAAAGTGACACTTGGACTCAAAAAAAAAAAAGGTACCATTTCCTGGCCTCCACCCCTTGTCATTTGTGATTTAATTGAGCCGGGTCACTTCCTGGGCATCAGGGTTTTTAAAAAGCTCTACAGGTGCCACCTCTCATGTGCAGTTTAACGCACCAGGCTCCAAGTCAGATATTCTCGGTGCATGACAAGGAATAACTGCATGAGACCAGGTAGATCTGGGGTAGGGAGGCCAAAGAACAGGATTGTGGATTAGGAGTGAGTTTACACCCTCAAGGTGCTTACAGTTGGGCAACTCTGCAGGGTCTGGTTTAAGGCCACATACCCATTAAAGCTGCCCCAGCAATACTTATGAATAGCAAGATAACCTTCCGTGCCTGAGCTCACAAGGCTTAAAACCTCTGGAAGTTGTTAGAATTAAGTACCAGGTGGTTTCCTCTGACAGTTTAAGTTTCTAGGATCCCACTGAGAATCCACCAGGCAGCGGAGATGGTGCAGGGGCAAAGGCGAGCATGGCAAGATCTGATGATTAAGATACATCTCGATATTGGGAGCACTCCGGAAGAGGGTAGGTGAGGTGACAGAAGAAAAGGAGGACTGAGGGCAGCACCACTGCAGAGGCGTCTGGACAAGACGTTTCTTGCCTGTTCAGACCCATTTTCAGCGAAAGCTTTACCAACAGCTCAGGTCACACCGAGACAACGTTGTGCAAAGGAATCCAACTACCCTTGACCTCATCAGGGAGAGATGTTGAGAAGAAACAAAAGGCCCCTCCCGCAAGGCAATGCCCCCACCTGAACTCCTGTAGACAGCGTTGCCCACTTGACTAGAGAGAGACGCCACCCCTGGATGCGGAGGTGGAGAACACTCCAGAAAGCTGCAGTGCTTAAATGGGGGCAGTAAACAGCCTGCACTGCAGAAGCAGATGCCACACTTAGTTCTGAGGCGCTGAGTGTGGAGGGCACGTAGGAAATCTCTTTCGGAACCTCTTCTAGCAAGTTCTCTTGGCTGGCTAAGGCTGCAGTCTCTGTTTTCAATCACAAAACACTTTTGCTCCTTCATTTCCTTCTGTTCTTCTACAACAGTAAAGAAAACTCACCTTGCTGTTTCCCAAGGATCAATCTTGGTTCTGGCATTTCTCCTTCCACATGGAGTCCCCCATCACACGTGTTTCCTGTTTCACTTAGCAGGTCTAACAAGAGGATGTGACTAGGACAGGGATTCCTTCTTAGGAAATGTAAAGACACTGTCACGCAGTCATTTTACATCCACCACGGTATGGCTTGCAAAGGCCAGCCTAGGCAATATAGGCAACAGAACAAGAACTTTTCTCAACCAAAAAAAAAAAAAAGGAAAGTCACGTGCCTGTAGACCCAGCTACTCAGGAGGCTAAGGCAGAAGGATTACCTGAGCCCAGGGGGTCGAAGCAACAGTGAGCTGTGATCGTGCCTCTGCACTCCAACCTGGGAGACAGAGAGAGACCTAACTCAAGACAAAAACAAAAATAAAACCACCACCACTACCAACAAAAACAAAAGAGTATGGATGGAACACACCTGGGAGATTTTTGTAATTTATTTGTAGTATTGCTTTCGCAAGAAGCATCCAAAACACACTAGACTTTGCTGCATTACATTTTCCAGACCCAGGTATTAGCTGTTATTTTCCTTTATATTCATCCAGAAACTTCACTTTCTGCCAGTTGCTCACTCCCTGCTGCTAGTTGCTGAACAGATATCTTACCAATTCCAGGCTCCAGCGGGGATGGCCTTTCTGGACAGCATATCCTTCCCATCCTTCCTATTGACCATGGGAGCTCCTGCCTGGTGGTGGGCCTGGGCTGATCCATCCCTTTCTTGATGACCACGAGGGCATCTTTGTGCAGCTGTGCCTGGTGCAGGATCTTCAGAACATCTCCATGGGTTAAGCCTGCCAGGGAGGCGCTGTCGACGGACAGAAGGAAATCCCCTCGGTTCATAATCCCTTCCCAAAAAGCTACCCTCTGAGAAAACACCCTGTGCGCAGGGATAAGCAAAGGAAAAGGGAACAAAAGCCAGATCCATTTTTGACTTCCAGGAAAAAGAAAAAGTGAGACAGTAACTACAAATCTATAGTAAAGGAACTTCCTTCCTTCCTTTCTTCCTTCCTTCACTCTTGCTTTTTTTTTGTTGTTTAGGGTTTCTCTCTGTCACTTAAGCTGGAATGCGGTGGTACCCTCATGGCTCACTGCAGCCTAGACCTGCTGGGCTCAGGTGATCCTCCTGCCTCAGCTTCCCAAGTAGCTGGGACTACAGGCTCACAACACCATGCCTGGATACTTTTTTGATTTTTTGTATGTACGAGATGTCTCTGTGTTGCCCAGGTTGATCTGAAACTCCTGGGCTAAAACAATCCTTTCACCTCTGCCTCCCAAAGTGCTTGGATTAGAGGCATGAGCCACCACGCCTGGTCTGGAGCTTTCTAATGATAAGTTTTCTAAATCATGCAAACACTTGGCTCATCAAAAACATATTCAGTGTAGGGGACGGGATTGCAGATGTCACTGCTGGTGTCTGCACGCATTTTTACTCAACTTCTTTTGGTGTCTTACCTGTTCATGGCATCGAGAGGGCAGTGGGAATATAAGATGAGTGAGACCTGGGCTCATGCAGAGGTGACTTCCTCAATGATCCCAAGGGCCTTTGAGTGGTGTATAATTTTAAGTTAGTGTTCATAAGAAATAAATGATTTTATAAGCAAATGCCAAGTTTGGTCAATTGATTCTATTGGTTTTCTAGACCTTAACAAATAAAATATTAAGACAAATGATAAGAATGGAGAGAATTGTGTTTTCAAGTATTGTGGACTTAAAATACAATATATAAAATATGCTTGCTTATATTATGGATTAGAAATACTTGTCTTTGTCACTGGAAACGTCACATACATACTACTTTCCCCACTTTTTCATTTGTATGTTGGTAGCAGGAAACCAAACCCAGCAATCTTTGAACCCGTTGATTGCAACTTGTGACCTGATCACATTCTGAGGCTGCTTAAGGAGGGATTTTCCTGAGAGCCTCATGACCTTGTCACTTTCCTTGATTGATTTTGGCTCCACATCTGTCTCTCTTGCCACACCGAATCCCAGACCAGAGCCTTCTTTTTAATTCAAGACTATGAAGCAGACATCTTCTTTATTCTAGTCAAGAGAAACGGGAAAAAAAAGTTAGATTCCTTCTGCCAAGAGTAAGAAAACTCTGATGTAAATTCTCCTGGAAGTGCTCGTCACCGTCACCACTGACTCCAAGCTGTCCCAAAAATGTCACAGAAGTCCTATCCTGACCCTCCTGCATCGCCCTTCAGGGTGGTGCTTAGATGGCAAGTCTCAGAGGTCCATCTTGTAGCTGTAGAACCACGGGGAAGGTAGACATGAGCCAGGATGGGTACAGGGGACAGTATAGAATGTGCAAGTCTTCAAGCCATTGGAGGATCACATTGGGTCTCTCCAAATCTGATCATAGCACATAATTTCACTATGATGGGAACCCTTTAATCTTCAACCCTTTAAGCCTACAATTTAGCAAAGGCAGCTCCAGCAACAGCAAAAAGGTAGACATTTAAGTGCCAAGAGGCAGGAAAAGAGCATATTGAGACCATATGTTTTATACAGCTCTCATCCCATGTTCAAGTCACTGGATTTCTTTTTAAGAGGATGGGTTTTTTTTTTCTATTTTTCTTAAAGATGTGGGGTGCAATTCAGGATTAGTATACAAGTGGTCATGGTAAAGTTTGGGCCTCCCTTTTGCCCCACTTCACCTGGTTTGAGATCTGGTACCCTTATTGATGTTATGTAGAGGATCGTGTTTCCTTTTTTACTTTCTTTTTTTTTGAGGGGGGGCAGAGTCTCCGCAGCCTCGACCTGCTGAAATTACAGGCACACACAACTACACCCAGCTAATTTTTTGGTTTAGTGTAGAGACGAGTTCTTGCCAAGTTGCTCAGGCTGGTCTCGAACCCATGGGCTCAGGCAATCCTCTCGCCTCGGCCTCCCAAAGTGCTGGGATTATAGGCTTGGGCCACCGCGCCCAGCCAAGTCACTGGATTTCAAGTACAACTAATTAACTGGTATCATACAATATGTTTAAGTGAATTGCCAATCCATATGGAGTCTGGAACAGTCTTAGGACTGTCTTAGCATTGAGTAATGAAAGACTGCCCTATATTTCAGGCATAAATCAAGCAATATCTTGGAATTTAAAAATTTCATTAAAAATTTAGCATGGTTAATTATCCTGAATTTTGGCTTCTTTACCTATACCCTAGATATGATTCAGCAACATTGTAAAGCTCTTCATTGCTAGACTTCCCATGAAGTGATTTCTATAGTCCATCATCTCAAGGTGTCCTCAAACACAGCCAGAGAAAAGAATCTAATCATAACTCTTAAGGATTGATTTGATGAGAGAAAGTGAAAACATTGACAGAGAAACCCACTTCTATAATGTGCTGGAGAGTGAACACCAATATTAAAAAGCATTTAATCCCAGTTCAAGTCACAAGACTAATTAAGCATTTTACATCTCTCGAAGGAAGTTTGCTCTAACCAAAGCCATATGTCCTGATATAAGAATATCCTGCAGAACTTTTTGGTGAGGGTGGGGGGTACAGGTGGGGGAAGTTGAGAAGTTGACTTCCTGGGCACCTTCAACTATGTATGTGCTCATGACCGGGTGCGCTGTCTCACCCCTGTAATCCCAGCATTTTGGGAGGCTATGGAGAGGACTGTCTGAGCCCAGGAATTCAAGACCAGCCTGGACAACATGATAAGACTTCTTCTCTACAGTAAACCAAAAAATTAGGCTGGGCTCACTGGCTCAGCCTGTAATCCCAACACTTTGAGAGGCCGAGGCGAGTGGACTGCCTGAGCCTGCGGGTATAAGACCTGCCCAGGCAACTTGACAAGTCCTTGTCTCTACAATAAATCAAAAATTAACTGGATGTAGTAGCACACGCCTGTAGTTCTGGCTACTTGGAAGGATGAGGCTGTAGTTCTGGCTACTTGGAAGGATCGCCGGTGCCCAGCAGGTCAAGGCTGTGGTGGCCAGGAGTGTGCCACTGTACTTCAGTCTGGAAGACAGAGTGAGACTCCAACTCAAAAAAAAAAAATTAACTGGACATGGTGATGCGTGGATGGATGTACTGAGTCCAGTAGGCTGGTGGAACCAGTTGCTACTGGGGAAATATAACAGCCACGACACTAACCTGGCGCCTGGACAAGGTCTAGTTGCTGAAGTCACTAGCAGCAAGGGAGGTCAGAGTCAGACAGAGCTGTGCACCTCATGGCCCAATGCAGTTGGCTTGGGGATCAGGGGTGCCTGAACTGGCAGCACACACCTGGCCGCCCACGCTGCCGCGGGTTCATCTTCCTGGTTCATCTTCCTGGGTTACTTTACACTCACCTCTGATTGTGCTTTCCTTCCTGAATGAGAACTAGGATGGTGGACTTTGACCTCATGGATGAGTGAGATCCCAAAAAATAAACATAAAATAAGAATAGTTATAAAAACAGTCTGTAGAATATAAAAGGCTAGATAAATGTAAGGTATTGTTACTATTCTCCATAGAGATATCCAAGATCATAAAATCAACTAGTTAGTTTTGTAATGAGGTAGAAGACTAATCTGGATAAATGAAAGTGACATTTACTATTTTAAGACTTCACTTTGGGTTCACACTTGGGTTCGTTACTTCTACTTTTCTTCAATCTAATATCCCATGTAAAGAAATTCAAAAACTTCCTAAGCAGTTAAATCTGATTTATTTACAATTTATCCATTCTGTGAATAAATCATGAAGTGGCCCACAGGAAACAGCAGAGGAAAGAGGTGAAAGGGATGAGTGCCTTTCAGTAGTTCTTGTTTAAAAACGTTTGCCTGTAATCCCAGCACTTTGGGAGGCTGAGGTGAGTGGATTGCCTGAGCCCACGGGTTTGAGACCAGCCTGGGCTACATGGCGAGACCTTGTCTCTACAATAAATTTAAAAAAAAATTAGCCAGGCGTGGTAGCGCATGTCTGCGGTTCTGGCTACTTGGAAGACTGAGGCAGAAGGATCGCCTGAGCCCAGCAGGTCGAGGCAGCAGCCGTTGTGAGTGTGCCACTGCACTCCAGCCATTGGCGGCAGAGTGAGACTCCAATTCAAAAAATAAAATAAAATAAAAATTATTTGGTAAAATGTCCTTTGCCAGTGGAGGGAAACCTACAGAGTTTAACTCAGTTCACTCACTAGAAAGGCAGCCATGTAGCAAGAATAGTCGGCAGATTTTGGAACTAGATTGAGGTGATGGTTGCACGGCATTGTCAATGTGCTGAGTGCCAACAAACTGTACACTTTAAGATGATTGCATTTACGTTATTTAAACTTTTGAAAAAGTAGTAAATAAAAACAGAAGATAACCCATTTGCCAAAAGAGAAAGGTTTTGGGTTTTTTTTGTCATCTAGTATTTGAGGATAAATGTGTATGGCAATGCATTCTATTTTCCTAGACATACATAAGTAAAATCAAATTTTGGACCTAAAATTTTTAAGAGAAAAATTACATTCTTTTACACAAATTTTTAAATGCTGCTCAGAAATTCTTACTGGGAATATGAATTCAGAATTACACAAGTTTTTGTTTTAATAGATATAAATTATTGTGAGTAAACATTCTGATTTGATTTTATATAGTAACCTAAAACATGTTGATGATCTTTTTTAAAATAAGGAATTTACTCAATTGCCAAGCATTATATTTTGAAACACATGTGCTGGTTGGATGTAAAACATGATTTTTGAAGAGGATGAAAAAATATGTGCATTTCTACATTAAAAAAATAAGGTTAAAGAAAGACTTCTGCCTAGTGTAGTTCTCGTGACTTACATTTTTTGGGTCTATTTACAGATATGTTTATATGTTGAAAACACAGCTTTATAAATATGGCTCTATAAGCCATTTCAGAGAGAGAGAGAGAGAGAGAGGGGTATTATTTCTGTTAAAGAGATTGTAAACAACGTTAATTTCTCTTGCCCTCTTCTTGCTAAAGTAGAGGTTTATGACATGTTAAAAAGTGAACACTTTGATAATTCTCCCATATGTGAAACCATGTAGTAACATACAATATTAACCTGCATCGAATGTGATACATTTTAAGTTTCTAAGCAAATGTACCCCTGCCACTTCTGCATAATACTCACAAGTGAATGAGTAGCTAGAATTATGCATAATCACTGAGGAAATTTTGAAACAATAAGGCTGACTCATGACCTCGTCAGCGGGAGAGTCGCCACTGGGCATTCGTGTGACGGTCGTTCCACCTCTGTGAGATGAGCAAGGCAGAGACTCCATCTCCACTTTCCAGCCCAGAGAACTGAGGCTCAGGAAGGTTCAAGCCCTTGCCCAGGTCGACACACAACTGGTGCCAGCCAGTCAGCGAGGCTGGTACGAGGCCCAGGGTTTCACTTTACCTGCTCCCCTCTGCCTTTCCGTCATCACCCACGAGCCCTTGTGCAGGTGAACTTCTGGCCAAATGATCTCCCGACTAACAACCAGGTGACACATTAGTAAGTGTCCAACCATCCATGTATGTAAGAGAATGACTATTGACAGAGAATTTTCCCATCATCCTTTCGTCCAGGCAGGTTAACACAGGTTTCACAACAGACTCCACATTCATACAATATTCACTTTGATTCAAAGAAATTAAGAGAAAGCTACCTTCTCCACAGTTCCACCTGCCCAGAAAGTAGGGATGATCACTTAGACAGCAGTGACCTGGACTTTTAAGTCTTCAGTGCATGGTCCACTGGCTCTGCCAGTCTGATTCACAGTCTCCGAGTCGCCAGGCCTGGCCTCTCAGCCTTGGGTCTCTTGCAGTGGGGGCTGACCTGGGCCACTGTTCTGTGCCTACACCCCACACTTTCATTCTGCAGGGAGGAACTGGGGCTCTTAGTGCTCGGTGGACTATGGGTGTCTGTATGGGCTTTGTTCTCCAGTTGGGTAAACTACTGGATCCTGAAAGCTCCTTCTTCCAAGTTCCTCCAGGGCACCCCTTGGGGGCCTCTGCAGAGTCCAGCAGGTTGACTGCATGGGAAGAATTGCTAGGCATATCTCCTGGGACCCTTTCCTCTAAGTTCACTGAACTGCCCAGGAGAAGCACTGAGAAGGCCTTGTGGACTAGTGTTGTGTGGGGTTTCTCCTCTTGACTGTTGATGTCCATGACCTGGGAAGAGGTCATCAAGACATGCCTAGAATTGTCCCCTGTCAGAGGTTGCCTGGGACCTGGGAGGGCCCCTGGGGAAAAGTCCCCTTCTCCATTGAACTCTTCCTTATCACTGGCATCATTGGTATCACACAGCCCACTTTCCTCTGAGGTCTCACCAAGTTGCCCAGGCTGGTCTAGAATCCCTAAACTCAGGGCTTCCTCTCTCCTTGGCCTCCTAAAGTGCTGGGATTACAGGCGTGAGCCACCATGTCTGGCCTCAGCCTTCCTCTTGTAACCTGTTGCTCTTGTCCTGCTCAATTGGGGTTCTGTTTCCTATAGTTTCTCTTCAGTTTGGGGTCTGGAGAATTCCTAACCTGAATCAGCCCTTTGCTCCTTCATCTCAGACACCACACACTTGTGCACTAAGAGAGGATGCAAACTCTTCTGGGTCCAGCTACATCTGTCCAGTTTGTCCTCTGAGCTTTCCTGATGGTGACAGTTGGGCTATGGGGTCATCACAAGCCCTGTGGCTTCCTTCTACTTACCTTTCACAGACAATGATACCAAGTTGGTCTTGGTGGGTGGCTTGTCTCCAGCCGCTTGTTTATTTGGGGTTGGGGGATTTCTTGTATCTAGTTTTGTTGAGGATGTTGATCATGCTTTTTTCTATATTAGTTGCATGAGTACAATCCATAGGTGCATTGGGAGAAGACACAGGAGAGTATGAAACTGCCAGAGTTCCTTCCATCTTGCTTGAAGCCCTTGGGCTAAACCCCCCAGTTGTTCTTAGTCTGTATGTAATGAGATGAAAGTCTGCTGCTTTAAGATTCCAACTTTAGCCTCATGCTTAGAAGAGCATGTTTCCCCTCTGCCTTCTCCTCCCTTCTCCCTTTTCTCCATTCCCTTTCCCAATTCTCTATTCTTGGTAGGACCATGGCTTTACATGTGAAATGGGGGCAAGAGAATTCTACTAAGCCACTCTTTGCCCAGGATTGGTCAGCAATGGATCCCTTAGAGCTCTCTGTGTTTAAGCATTATTGGATTGATCCCTGAGGGCAAGAGAGGGAATTTGGGGACCAGCTGATTTTAATCTTCATTGAGATGAGCTGTTTGGGCTGATCAGGAGGAAAGTGTGTGGAGTGATGATGACTGTGACCTTTGTGTGTGGTGGTGAGCTAGGGCAGCTCATCTCTTAGTCAGTTAATCTTACTGAATCAGTGAATTGCAGGATCCTGGCTGGTGGGTGCTCCCCTCTGATCTGACCATATTTTGCCGGTTACTCCTCTGAGCTGCTTATACTGACCACCAAGTGCCTTGGAAAATGAAAATGAGTCCCCTATTCAGCTAGACTGTCTCCACCATTCGGAGGCATGATGATGATTCCAATGCGGGTGCTCCCTGCTTCTTAAAGGGCTCTCCTGAAGTCTCCTTCCTCCAGCTAAGGATCTTGGTGGCATTCCTCAGCACTCTTGTTTCACACCCTCTGCTCTCTCTCCTTTAGAGAGAATCGTGTACCGTTTCATTGTTCTCCTTCGGTTTGGTCTTAGGTTTTATTATACATGGTATGAAGTTTTTCACATTCACAGATGGGAGTGTGCCTATTCCATATGAAAACTAGAGTTTCCCTCTTTGTATTTGTTTCTTTAGTTGGGTTCCAGGAAGGGGAGTTAAGCAAACCACACTGTCTACCTGGAAAAAGCTCTACTAGGGCTGGACTGAGTTGTACTGATCCAAATCTTCCAAATCTGGCTTTGGGATGTACATGGAGAATTAGACGGGAACAGCTTGTGTGTCCAGTGAAATTCTGTGATATAGATTGGTGCCAAATGATGATAAATGGCCTTACTAGGAGGTTTCTAGGTAAAGAACAGGTTAGGAGTGGGGGCTAAGGATGCCAACTAGTGGAGGGAGAGAAGTGGGCCAACAGGAACAGACCTTCCAGTGGCAGGTGCTGGATGAAGACCCGCGAATCCCAGTGCACCCCCTGTCGGAGGCCAAGTCACTCATTGGGTCCCATTCTGGGATTCCTGTGAGATGTCATCTTGCCTTTTTTCTCAGGCTGCTCTAGGTGGCGTCTGAATCTGAAAACCAGAGGGACCTAAATAAAGTTGATGCTTTTCATTTTTCTCTGTGAAGTAGAAGTATGAGGGGATGTAAGCGGGTAGAGTTTTAGAGAAAAATGAAGAACATAGTCATTGTGAAAGATGAAAGAAATAACTGACAAGGAAACAATTGCTCAGTGTTATCGAGGGTCCCGGTGAGGTGGGAAATCATGACCTACAGCAGCATCATCCCGTGCAGTCATGGGATTTTTCTCTAGGAATAGGGGTATGGGAACTAAGATGCTGGCTAGTTGGAAGATTCTAGGATCAGGTTGTATGTAAGATAGGACAATGTGGAAGAGATCTAAGCCTGTTTGAAATTGCTGTGCTACTTGGGAATTCTAGTCTCTCTCTTTTTTTTTAATCAATATTTTTTATTATGATATTGTGGGGTACAGTTAAGGGTTAGGTATACAAATATGCTTCGTCAGGCCCCCTTGTTGATAAGAGGTGTC
>NW_007232400.1:20386-21847 GCF_000164805.1 Carlito syrichta
TTTTTCCCAGTCTGTAGGCTGTCTCCCTGCTCTCTTGATGGTTTCTTTGGCTTTGCAGAAGCTTGTCAGTTTAATGAGGTCCCACTAGTCTATCATCTCTCTTATGGCCTGTGGGTTTCAGGTTTTGTTCAGGAATTGGATGCCGGTTCCAATTTCTGTGAGGGTATATCCTTCATTTTCAAATGTTCTTATGGTTTGAGGTTTTACATTTAGGTCTCTGATCAATTTAGAGTTAATTTTTGTATATGGGGATCGATAGGGGTCCTGTATCAATCTTCTGCATGTGGTCAGCCAGTTTTCCCAGCACTATTTACTGAATAGTTTCTCCTCTCCCCAGTGGTAGGTGGTGGAGGCTTTGTCAAAGATGAGTTGGTTGAGAAATTGAGGTTTTGCTTCTGGAATCTCAATTCTATTCCATTGGTCTATATGCCTGTTCCTGTACGAATACCAAGCTTTTTTTATTACTGTAGCTTTATAGTAAAGTTTGAAGTCTGGTAATGTGATACCACCTGCTTTTTTTTGCTGAGGGTTGTTCTGGCTATTCTTGGTCGTTTGTGTTTCCATATGAATTCCTGTGTTGTTTTTCTTCTGAGAAGAATGTTGCTGGTAATTTGATGGGTATTTCATTAAATCTGTAGATGGCTTAGGTAGGATGCACATCTTCACAATGTTGATTCTTCCAATCCATGAGCATGGGATATTTTTCCACTTGTTTGTGTCATCTTTGATTTCTTTGAGCAGTGTTTTGTAGTTTTCATTGTACAGTTCTTTCACGTTTCTGGTTAGGAAGATGCCAGGGTATTTCATTTTTTTGTGGCTGTTGTGAATGGAATTGTGCTTTTTATTTGGGTTTCTGTTTGTTTATTATTAGTGTAAAGAAATAAGATTGTCTTTTGCACATTTATTTTATATCCTGAGACTTTGCCAAAGTCCTTTATCAGTGTAAGGAGGTTTTTGACAGATTCTCTTGGGTTTTCAAGGTACCCAATCATGTCATCTGCAAAGAGAGATAGCTTGACTTCCTCTTTTCCTATTTGGATACCCCTGATTGCCTTCTGTTCTCTGATTGCTCTAGCCAGGACTTCCAATACTATATTAAACAGGAGGGGTGAAAGTGGGCATCCTTGTCTTGTTCCACTTTTCAGGGGAAATGGTTCCAGATTTTGTCCCCTTAGGAGTATGCTGGCTGTGGGTTTCTCCTAGATGGCTTTTACTATTTTGAGGTATGTTCCCCGTATGCCTAGATGTTCGAGGGTTTTTATCAAGAAGGGGTGCTGGATTTTATCAAAAGCTTTTTCTGCATCTAATGATATAATCATGTGGTTTTTGTTTTGACATCTGTTGATATATTTAATTACATTTATAGTTTTACGTATGTTGAACCAGCATTGCATCCCAGGGATGAAGCCTACTTGGTGATGGTGGATGATTTTTGAGATGTGTTGTTGAATCTGGTTTGCT
>NW_007232401.1:0-47695 GCF_000164805.1 Carlito syrichta
GAGGAGCTGATACCAATTCTACTGAAGGTATTCCAGGTGATTGAGAAAGATGGAACTCTCCCCAAATCATTTTACAAAGTAAACATCACATTGATACCCAAGCCAGGTAAAGACCCAACAAAGAAAGAGAAACATAGGCCAGTATCTTTGATGAACATAGATGCTAAAAATCTCAACAAGATCCTAGCGAATCGGATTCAACAACACATCTCAAAAATCATCCATCATGACCAAGTAGGCTTCATTCCTGGGATGCAAGGCTGGTTCAGCATTCATAAAACCATAAATGTAATTAAATACATCAACAGATGTCAAAACAAAAACCACATGATTATATCATTAGATGGAGAAAAAGCTTTTGATAAAATCCAGCACCCCTTCTTGATAAAAACCCTCGAACATCTAGGCATACAGGGAACATACCTCAAAATAGCAAAAGCCATCTACGAGAAACCCACAGCCAGCATACTCCTAAACAGACAAAAATTGGAACCATTTTCCCTGGAAACTGGAACAAGACAAGGATGCCCACTCTCCCCTTCCTGTTCAACATAGTATTTGAAGTTCTGGCTCAAGCAATCAGTGAAGAGAAGGCAATCAGGGGTATCCAAATAGGAAAAGAGGAAGTCAAATTATCTCTCTTTGCAGATGACATGATTGTGTCCCTTGAAAACCCAAGAGAATCTGTCAAAAACCTCCTTACACTGATAAAGGCCTTTGGCAAAATAAATGTGCAAAAGACAATCGCATTTCTTTACACAAATAATAAACAAACAGAAATCCAAATAAGAAACACAATTCCATTCACAATAGCCACAAAAAAATGAAATACCTTGTCATCTTCCTAACCAGAGACGTGAATGACCTTTACAATGAAAATTACAAAACACTGCTGAAAGAAATCAAAGATGACACAAACAGGTGGAAAAATATCCCATGCTCATGGATTGGTAGAATCAACATTGTGAAGATGTCCATCTTACCTAAAGCAATCTACAAATTCAATGTAATACCCATCAAATTACCAGCAACATTCTTCTCAGACCTAGAAAAAACAATGCAAGAATTCATATGGAAACACAAACGTCCAAGAATAGCCAGAACAATTCTCAGCAAAAAAAAACAAAGCAGGTGGTATCACATTAACAGAGTTCAAACTCTACTATAAAGCTACAATCATCAAAACAGCTTGGTATTGGTATAGGAATAGGCATATAGATCAATGGAATAGAATTGAGATTCCAGAAGCAAAACCTCAATTTCTCAACCAACTCATCTTCGACAAAGCCTCCACCACCTACCACTGGGAAGAGGAGAACCTATTCAGTAAATGGAGCTGGGAAAACTGACTGACCACATGCAGAAGATTGAAACAGGACCCCTACCTATCCCCATGCACAAAGGTTAACTCCAAATGGATCAGAGACCTAAATGTAAAACCTCAAACCATAAGAACCTTAGAAAATGCAGGACATACTCTCATGGAAATCGGAACTGGCCTCCAATTCCTGAACAAAACCCAAAACCCACAGGCCATAAGAGAGAGGATAGACAAGTGGGACCTTATTAAAATTACAGACTTCTGCAAAGCCAGAGAAACCATCAAGAGTGCAGGGAGACAGCCTACAGACTGGGAAAAAGTATTTGCCAACACCAGGTTAGACAAAGGCTTAACATCTTTGATATACAAGGAACTCAAACGTGCTGAAAAGAAGAAAACAAACAACCCCATTATAAAATGGGCAAAAGATATGAACAGACATTTCACAAAAGAAGACATCCGAGCAGCCAACAAACACATAAAGAAATGCTCAACCTCACTAATCATCAGGGAGATGCAAATCAAAACCACAGTGAGACACCACCTAACTCCAGTCAGAATGGCAATTATCAACCACTCAAAGAATAACAGCTGCTGGAGAGGGTGTGGAGAAAAGGGAACACTTATACACTGTTGGTGGGAGTGTAAACTAGTGCAACCTCTGTGGAAAGCAATGTGGCGATTCCTAAAAGCTTTAAATATCAACCTCCCATACGACCCCACAATCCCCCTACTGGGAATATATCCAGAAGAACACAAATCACTCTATAAAAAAGACACCTGCACACGTATGTTTATTGCAGCATTGTTCACAATAGCAAGAACCTGGAAGCAACCATGCTGTCCATCAAAAGAGGACTGGATTTTAAAAATGTGGTACATATACACAATGGAATACTACGCAGCCATAAAAAAGAACAAAATCATGAATTTCACAGCAACCTGGATGGAACTAGAGTCTATAATACTGAGTGACCTCTCACAAAAACAAAGGTCTGAGTATCACATGTTCTTACTCATATAATGGACCTTGAACATCCAACCTAATACTATAAGAAAAAGACTGACAGTAGTGGGAAACTATGGAGGGGGAGGGAGATGGGATTAACGCGCCAATATCTGTCTGGGGATGGGAAAGCACCTCTTATTAATAGGGTGCCTGAATGAAACGTATCTCTATACGTAACTGTACCCCACAACATCATAATAAAAAATATTGATTATAAAAATTAAATAAAAATTAAATTAAATTAAAAAAGAAAAGCAGGGGATGGGTACAACCTGACTGAATTAAATTTTATCATAAACTTAGGAGATTTAAGAAAGTATACCTCTTCCTTGTGCCTGAATCTAAACTATTAGCCTGTTTTATCTTTGCCTTAAAAGGAGGATTCTTTTGGATCAAGAGCACATCTTGGGAAAAAAAAGGTGCAAGCCTGAAGAGTTTATATAGTGCTGGGACAGACCCAGCATGAATTTTTATTACTTAGTTTCACACCACATCAGCAAAATGTTTCCCTTTGAGGATTTTTTTCATCCCGGGAAACAATAAAAAAAAAGTCGCTTGAAGTGAGATCCTGTTAATGAGGAGGGTGGGGAATAGGGGTCATACTGTTTTTGGTCAAAAACTGCTGAACATTCAGCACAGTGTTGCATTGTCATGGTGGAAGAACCAGTCACCTGTTTCTCGCAACTTGGGTGTTTTTTCCAAAAATCATGAAGCAACCTTCTCAAAACTTCCAGATAAAACTTGGGCTGACCATTTGATCTGGAGGAATAAATTCCAAGTGTACTGCAAGAGGTCTGGCCTCCAAAAGACAGCTCCATTTTTTTAGGGGGTTCTCCCTCTTCTCATACCTCATGAGGTCCTTTCTCCTGCCTATGACTCAGGGTTACACAGTAAATCTGTTTTCATTACCGTCACAATTGGCTTCATGGAGAATCTTTCTTCTGGTTTTTGTTCCTGGATTTACGGACCCAGAGAAAAATGGTCCCCAACCACAGCATTCATTGGTAGCACCTGGGTAAAGGGTGCAGGGGCCACACAGCAGAACACGTGTCACTAGATATTGCGTTGAAATGGAATGCTGTTCAGCATCCTCCTGACATATTTCCTCAAAGAGAGACTTCTACCTCTGTCATTTCCATTCAGGCTAGCAAGAGTCTTTCTTGATAATTTAGCAAGTAACCACTTTAAAGTGACAGCACTCTTATATTACTTGCAATTGATAGTTCTTTAAAATGACATTTGTTTGCAATCTTTTGTCCATTATACTAAGGCAGTAAAACACTGAAGGTCATTAGGGTAAGGATTATCTTTTCCATCTGCTGGGACAGTGGGAGAGCAGAGACTTGCACAGATTGAGAATTTATCTCAAAATGATCATAACTGCTTCCTATGGTTTAAGTGTCCCCCAAAGTTTGTGTGTTAGAAACTCAGTCTTCCATGCAGAGGTGTTGGGAAGTAAGACCTTTGGGAAGTAATTAGGTCATTAGGGTTCTTATCTCATGAATGAATTAATGCTGGTATTGTGGGAGTGAAGTCATTATCTCAGGAGTGGATTCCTCATAAAAGGATGAGTTTGACCCACCTTTTTAAAAAGTCAGTCTCTCTCTCTCTCTCTCTCTCTCTCTCTCTCTCTCTCTCTCTCTCTCTCTCTCTCTCTCCCCCTCTCTGCTCTTCTATCATGAGTCATAAGATGATGCATCAAGAAAGCCCCTGCCAGATGTTAGCCCCTCGATTTTGGACTTCCAAACCACTAGAACTATGTTACATAAATTCCTGTTCATCATAAACTACCCAGTCTGTGGTATTCTGTTATAGCAACACAAGACAGCCCAAGACACTGTTGAAACCTTTACAGCTACTGCCAAGAATAGTTTGGTGCAGTCCAGCAACATTGAGAATGCACTCGCTAGAAGTCAGTGATTCCATTTCCAGGAATGTAGCCTTTAAACACTCTAATGTATACAAAGTGTAAGAATATTTCTTGAATTTGTTTTCATAGTGAAAAAGATAGAAGCAAGGTAGCTTCCCATCCAGTAAGGGAATGAGTTTTTTAAGTGAGGTCTATTAATATGTTGAAATACTATGCAGCCATTAAGAGCACTAAAGTAGATGTATATAAACATAAGGACAGAATTCAAGAAATATAGGACTGGAAATTAAAGCCAATTTTAGAATAACCGTAGACTATAATGCCCTTTTATAGCTTAAAACAAAGCATGACTCTGTTTCAGAGTTTATAAACTTTTTCTATAAAAGGCAAATAGTAAATATTCTAGGCTTTATGGATCACATAGGTCTCCAGTACATATTACTTTTGTTTTACAACTTTTGTTTGAAAAAAGAGAGACTAGAAGCAGAAACACTAGCCAGATATGCAGAGCTTTCAAGAAGGAGGGATGGAGTACTAACTGCTTTTGGGAGGCAGCAGGAGGCCCTGAACCCCCATCCCCCAAAGCCAGTGACAATCGGTACAGCTGAACCAGGACCCCAACTGGGAGAAATGACCCTCCGAGAATAAGAAGCAATGAGAAGGAGAGGACACAACTGGATGGGGGCCAGGTGTGGTACATGAGTGGTCAGTGGAGGAGTGGGAAGAAAGTGTCTCTGCCTAGATCCTGGGGCTGAGGCTTGCCTCTCAACAGACACCATCAAAGCCAGACTTTTTCAAATTTTAGATTCAGGGGATACACATTCCTATTTGTTACATGAACATATTGTGTAGTCGTGGGGATCGGGCTTCAGGTGGCCCACTCCCCATATGGTGAATAGTGTGCTCTGTAGGTCATTTCTGAACAATTACCTCCTCCCCACTCACCTGGCATTGACTTTTTTTTTTTTGAGTTGGAGTCTCACTCTGTCGCCCAGACTGGAGTGCAGTGGTCACTCCCGGCCACCGCAGCCTCGACCTGCTGGGCTCCAGAGATCCTTCTACCTCAGCCTTCCAAGTAGCCAGAATTACAGGTATGTGCTACCACGCCCGGCTGATTTTTTGATTTATTGTAGAGATGAGGTCTCGCCAAGTTGCCCAGGCGGGTCTCGAACCCGCGGGCTCAGGCAATCCACTCACCTCAGCCTCTCAAAGGCGCGGGATTACAGGCTGAGCCATCGAGCCCGGCTTGGTATTGACTTTTTAAACTTTATTTTTATTGTTAACACTATTATTGATAGATGGAATGACCACAACCGTATTAACAAACCAAAAACCTGTGCACAGAAACAAGATGAAGAAAATATATCAAAATGTTAGCCACTGTCTTTGGATGGTGAAAGTGTGGGTGAGTTTCTCTTCAACGTTTCTATAATGAACACGTACTTCATATGTAATGGGAAAATAGTAAAATAGGTGGACTGTCAAAACACTGTAACAATGAAGACTATTCAAGGAAAATGAGACAAAATAACTGTAGTCCCACACCACCACACAATAATTTCTTAATTGTTTTCCATCTTTCTTCCCATCTTTGACACTAATGCATACTTATTGACATCCTAATAATCACAGACTAAGGTGCACAGATGGAGATGTTAGTAGTTTTTGTTGAGTGCTGAGAATGTGGGTAAATTTTTTTCTTTCTTTCCTGAATTTCCAAAGTTTTCCATGAGTATATGTTATATTTGACCATTGAAAATAATTCATCTTTAGAGGAGCAATTCCAGGGACACAGAAAGCACACACAGCAATATAACAGGACCTTATTGGGCAATGCCATTCGTGTATCCAAAGCCTCATGCGAGTAGCACCTTGGCATAGGTTCTGTCTCCCTGTGCTTTGGTCAAGAGGATTTCTTTCCTAGGCTGATATAATATGTGCAGGGTCTTGCCATATGTCCAGCATTCTTTCCTTTGTAAGTTGTGCTTCTGTTGCTATTGTTGATTGTGATTTTATGTTTCTTTTGTTTTGTTTTTTCCCCCTATCTCCTTGTCTAGAGACACTATGTGGCCTCCGTCAGTTGTTCTGATGTTTTTCAGCCAAGTCACGAAGGCACAGATGTAAGGCAAAAACCCAGAAAATGTCTGAAAGGAGGAGGTTATTCCATAGCAATCTCCACATCAGGGGCTTTTGAGAAGAGAGGAGAAAGTGGACATAAAAACACTTTATCAACTGTAAAGGAATGTCTCCCCAAAGTACTATTTTATTACAAAATGGCATAAGGTCAAAAATACAGCATCCTTAAATTCTGAGATATTAATATAACCACGTGAAATCAATATGTAATGAATCAGATTATATATTTTCAGATGCTTAAATTCCACTGAACTCTCTCTAAAGAAAAAAAAAGCCAAAGGAATAGGATTTTAGTAATCTAGTCAAATGTCCTCTTAACTACAAGAAAATTCTAGTGAAAATCAAAGATGTGAATGTATCTGAAAAAAACTATATTACTTATATAAAATGGGTCTGGTAGAGGGGGGAAGGTTGGGAGAGATAAAGCAATGAACATTCATTTCCTTCAGCAAGGTGGAATTCAGGGTGGCACCATTTATCTGGGCCCACTTTAGGGAAACTGAGTTCTCAGGGCTGAAGTCAAGGCCAGAAAAATTGACTAAAACTGTATGTCGGTGACATAGTCTTAGTGAAAACCAACGATAGAGTTGAGAAGTCCAAGATTAGTGCCAAGGCCAATTACAAGCAAAGTATTAACCACAGTGGAAATGAAAAAGCAAGGATCTGAAGGTAAGTGGACTTTAATTTAAGGAGTGAGATGCCAGAAGTAATTCAAGATTGTCAAATCTTGACTTTCCTGGCTACCACCAGTACAGTGCAAATGCAAGGTCATCAACTACCAATAGCTGTCATTTTGAGAGTTTACAGCTTTGTCTGAAGGAAGGGCCTTTTGATAAGAAGACTGTATACCCAGTCCCGTTCATAGGTATCTCTCCATTTTAAAGAGAGTTATGTCCAATGTACATACCTTGATACTAAGATCCATCAAGATGCTCTGAATACATAAGGAAATCCCTAGATTTGCTTGCTTTGCTATGTGAACAATTAACATTCACCAGAGGACCAAGAGTTGTATGCTGTTGTGACATGTTTTCTTTTTCATTTTAAATTAGTAAATGGATATCTCAGTGTTTGCATTGGTATTCTCGAATTTGATTCGCATGAGTACATGTTATAAATAAGCCAAATGTCCAAGTGTGAAAACCCAAGGACCAGACCTTGGAACAAGAAAACAAGCAACACGGTGTGCAGAGCCGTCATGGAAGTTCGGGTCCTCAGGCAACTGTTCTATCGGTATTTAACAGGAAATCAACGAGGTTGATCTGTCTTTCTTTGTGAGGGAGTTACACTGAGCCTCTGTCAATTACTCTGATGTTTTCACCTCAGCTTGATGTTTTTTAGCTCAAAAAAACCAAATAACAAAGTGTCATTGAGCTTTAACTTAGGATATCAATGTTTAATTATGAAATCTGAAAAACTACTAGAGAGAAATAAACAAAAAAAATGGGAGTTCAAAGGTGAAAATAAATGTCTCCCACAAGAAGTTGAAAAAGAATTTATGTGGAAACCATTAACCTCTGTTTAGACTTTTCCTAGTCTTGTTTGAGAGGCCACAGAAACTATGGATTAAAAAAAAAGCTAAGAATTCCCAAATCTACATTAAAAATGAAAATGACAGCAGAACTATTATCTTGTTCTTGGGACTTTTCAGGCACTTGGGATAAAGCAGAGTCCTGGAAATTAAGGGTTTTAAAGCCATTCATACCGTCTGTCAACCTAGATTTCATCTGAATAATCTTGGGCTAACTTTTTAACCTCTCTGTGCTGCAGTCTCTTCAAAAGCAAGACAGACTAATAATGCTTATATTTCTTCATGGGGTGGTCAATAAAGATCTTGAAATATTGCAGGTATTTGAAATGTTCCAGTTTTCTTTGAATAAATTAAAAGATTTCCTGTTTAATTTGATGTCCAAACTTCCAAAGAGCAGCAAAATTACACAAATGCCTTTGGTTGGCCATGGCTCAGACTTGAGTCTCATTAAATATTTTAATGAAATCGTTATGCAGATTTTGACCTAATATAATGCAGTCAAACTTTTCTTTTCATTTCATGACATTAACCAATATATCTCAGGGTGATTGAAATACCCAATCTGCTAACTAATTAGGGACTAATTAGTCTACTTGTGCATTTATGAGTGTTTTCAGTTTTTTATTGCAGGCTGTGGAGTCTTGGAAAATATTTGTGCTTGTCAACAGGCTTAAAAATACCAGAACATTGGATTACAAAGGAGTGATATTAAAGACTAGACAATAAAAATCCTTCATGTCTTAACAGCATGTCAAAGTATACATATAGGCTTTTGATCTACATTAGCTTATTTTATTTTCACAATAATTCATGGAATAAGCATATGTTAGAACATTTTTTAGCATAGCATTAGTGCCTGGCGTGTGATATGCCCTCAACAAATGTTGATTGACAGAATTAAACGGATAAATATTAAGTGCTCAATTTAAGGAAAGATGGATGGATGGATGGATGGATGGATGGATGGATGGATGGATGGATGGATATAATTTATTCAAAAGTAAAAGATTATACACTTTGATCTTTTAGGGTCATCTTTTCTCCAAAACTTGATTATGGATTAGTTACTCTTTTGTAGGGATAGGTTGAATTTTATAACCGCTATATATGCCATCTGTCTAACTTACCACCTTGCTCTCTATCAACTGGTAATGCTAATGTTAGTGTATTTGTACACTTATTTTCAAACAAAATAATGTCCATATAAAATAGTCCATTAGAATGCTCCACTTATCCCTTCTCCAATACTTCTGGAAATATTGGAAATGTACAACATATACTTTTACCACATGATTAATCATTAACATAAAACAATACTTATGTAATGGCTGATACATGAAATAGGAAAGCCTACTTTTCTCCTTGTTCTACCAAGTTTTCATGAGTAGATCCTAGCTCTGATCCTAGATATGATGGTTGAATACATATAAAATACGTTCTTTTGGTAGATTCTATTTCCTACTTGCCTATAATCCATTACCTTCCTTACTCCATGCCAGATGCCTCAGTACTTTCAGAGTGTTTCCTCACTGTGAAATTGGTCTTGAGATAGGCAATTGCTTCTCCTCTCTTCAGTTGTGCTGTCAGTCACATCATTATGTTTCCTTTTCCCTGGAATTTGTCTGCTCTACCCCTTTTTGGTCAAGTAGCTGGTATATTTGAGTGACCACCTTTATCTATGAAGAATCCAGATTTATTTCCCTTAACGCAATAGTTCTCCTGGCTTCATTATACAAACCCTTAAAGAGGTTTTGTTTGTTTGTTTTTGTTTTTGTTTTTGTTTTGGGGCAGGTGTTCATTTATTTTGTTTTGTTTTGTTTTTTAAGATACCAATGCCTGGGACCTACACCCTAAGTTTCTAATTCAATTGATTATGAATGGATCTTGGAAATCCATATCAAACAAAACAGACAGAACTTCTCCAGATGATTCTAATGGATGACCAAGGTTAAGAACCATCTCTATAGCATAGAGAAGTATACAGTGCACAGACATAAGTGTTCTAAGAGCTGTGGTAATAACAAATGATTGCTCATCTTTGATTGAGTGAAAGAAAAATCCTAAGTATAACCAACTGTATCAGTCAGCATTGTAGAAGCCATGCAACTGTAACAAATGAACCCCAACTCTTTCAATGGCTTGCAGCAATAAAGGTTTATTTCTCACCCATGTTGCATGCCCTTCACAGTGGACTGTATTCTGATCTTCATCTTATTCATTTCAGGACAAAGGCTGAAGGAGTATCTCTTGCCTGCAGCTTACTATTCTAGGGGCAGAAAGACTTAGGGTTTAGAAGAATCACGTGATGGCTCTTAAAGCTCCTACTATAACTGGTTTACGTGACTCCTTCATTTCATTGGCCAAAGTATAGCTAGACCCAGCCTAGAAAGTAAGAAAGTACATATTCTCCAAGAAAACACTGAACACCAATGTCATGAAAGTGGCTTGACAAAGCACAAGGACTGAATGAAAGTTTGGTTTTTCAAAAGAAAGGTGATCTTTGCATTTTTGAAGGCAAAAGTTGAGGAGTTTAGGAGTAAGTATCTCTGTATCCATGATGGTCTCACAAGGACTAGTCACTCATGGTGGATATTGAGGGAAATATCAAGAAAATTGAGATCATGGTGAGAGATAAATAAGTGAAGCCCAGGCAAAGTGTCACTTTGTTCATTCCCTTTCCCAGCCTTTTAGACGTTTCAAATCCTGAACATCTGACAATTTTTTATTATTTTTTTTATTATATGATGTGGGGTTCAATTCAAGGCCAGGTATACAAACATTGATTATGCAGGTACCCCTATTGATGAGGCATGTCCCTCCCTCCCCGCCTCAACTGCTAATCCCAACCCACTCACCACCCCTGACAGTTTCCTACCATTGCCAAACGCTTTCTTACAGTATTATAATTGTTCAAGGTCCACTTATGAGTGGGAACATACAGCATTCTGTTCTTTGTTTCTCTGATAGATCACTGATGATCGGCTCCAAATCCATCCAAGTTGCTGCGAAGTCCATTTATTTGTTCTTCTTTATGGATGCATAATATTCCATTGTGTATATGTACCACATTTTCTTTATCCAATCCAGCTTCAATGGGCAACATGGTTGGTTTCATGTTTTTGCTATTGTCTACCCTGCTGGTGGGAATGCAAACTAGTGCAACCTCTTTGGCAGAGAACGTGACGATTCTGAAAGAACTAGAAATTGACCTTCCATATGGCAACACATTTTAATGTGTTCACTTCTCTGTGGATGCTGCTTGGATGGAGCGTCAATGTTCTTGCAGCAGGTAACATAAGTTCCAGAGCCCAATAACACAAACAAGAAGGAGTCTTCCTAAGGACTAACACTTTTGGAATTCTGTCCTAGAAAATGAAAGGAGCAAATGTTTGCTGCTCGTATGTGCCCTTTGAGAGAAACCAGTTCCCTCACATTCAGAATCCCATGGGATTCGTGAAGCATGGGGTAGTGGCCAGAGCACAGTCTCTGGGGCTGTCACCCAGCTACCACCTGCTCCTGTGTGACCTTGGACAAGCCACCTACATCTCTAAACCTCAGTTTCCTCATCTAGAAAACAGCATTTCACCCACTTGGTAAAATAGGCATAGTAGGTTATAAAAAATATGTGTGAGTGTCTAAAACAGAATAGGGTTTTCATGGTAGCGATGTATTGTTGTCATTTCTGTTTTTGACCCTCATCCTCCTGCAAGGTAGGGAAGGTAGATATTAGGTGATGGTAGTCACCCCTCATCTGTGGGAGATTCATTCCAAGACCCACAGTGGAGGCCTAAAGCAGCAGAGAGTACTGAATCCTATATATACTGTTTTTCTTTCCTATACACACCTACCTATGACAAAGTTTAATTTATAAATTAGGCCCAGTAAGCGATTAGCAACAGTAACTAGTAATAAAATAGAATAATTATACCAATACTCAGAATGGCATGCAATTTAAAACTTACGAATCATTTCTGGAATTTTCTATTTAATATTTTTGGACCAGAGAAAGTAAAACCAGAAATAAGTGGGGACTACTGAACATGTAGTTTACAAAGAAACTAAAATTTTAAGAAGAAAAGTGGCTTACCCAAGATCACACATCTTGGTACTCTTTGCACAAAGAATAAATGACACTTCACCATTATCTATCCGTGAAGTAATGATGTTTTAATTTTTTTTTAATTTTTCAAAGAGAAGTGCTGTGATATAATATGCAGTGGAACAAAAGCCAAAAAAAAACTGAATATACACTGGAATCTTAACATTTATACATGTGCTATATCCATTTCTCTCTACTTATATTTGTCTGTCTGCTGAGTACAAGAATTCCATTAAAGCAGCTAGTACAGTCATAACTGTGCGTGCAAAAAGATAGAAAAGAAATATGCCACGAGGCTGACAATGATTATTTCTCAGTTGAAGGATTAGTGGTCACTATAGTCTATGTTTTTCTGCATTTCTCAATATTATCATGACGTATATGTCTTGAATAAAAATATCAATATGTATTTGTTTGTCACAGAATCTGCCAAATGCTTATAGAAAACATTGAACCAACATAGATAAGATGCATATTTCATTTAAGGTAAGACAGAAACTTCCATCAGCAGGGTAGGTCTAGTGAAGAAAGGAATTGCTAAGAAGGCCATGAGCTACCCCTGCCCTATCATAAGCTAACGGCTGCTCCATGTCTACTGGTAAGAAATTGATAAAAGGGGCAGTTGAGCTAGATACCCCCGAGGCTGGATGCCTCTACAAATCATATTTAAAAATCAGAGTGCCTACGCTTCACAGCAGGGCCAGTTTTATAATTTGTAGGACCCAGAGCAAAATAAGAGGGGACTCTTTGTTCAAAAAGGAGGTTCAAGACCAGGACGGCAGAGCATGAAACCAAGCTCAGGACCCTTCTGAGATCCCACCCTGTCACACTACACAGGTCACATGGCCAAAAAGTCAGCCTTGCTTCAGAGTCTACACTGTGAAAAGTCTTCTGTGCTCAAGATGACTTGGGGAAACCAGTTGTTTCCTAGAGGTCAGTTAAGAGGGAAAATTCAGAAACTCAGAAGGGCGAGAGATCTAAAGCACATTCTGACCCTGGAAAATTCCTTTGTGTGATCTCTTACGTGACAAAGTAAATCAGATCAGTTGTATTGCTGAGGGGGAATTCAGGTTAAAAATGGCCAATAGACAACAAACTATGTATCCCTTATTCTTCACAAACCCCAGACAAAATGAAAGCAGAGGCATGACAAGGAATACAAGATACATTGATGAAGAGAGGATATCAGCAATTTCAGCCAAATTCCAGAAAAATGAAAGTGGGTAGAGGAGTTAGTATCAGCAAATTAGAGAAAGTCACAACCTGAATGTATACAGATGAAAACATCACCAGCAAGTGAGCCAGTCAGGCCTGTAGAATTCCTGAGACCCAACATCTGCAAGCCTCAGGGATGACACAAGCAAGGCCTGAGTATTTGAGTTTTGTTCTAAAAACAGCGAACCTGGTGGAAAGTCTGAATATAGGATGATAGAGCAGACAGGACCCCTTTCCCTTGTTGAGGAAGACCAGAGATTGATAACTAAACCAAAGAAGACCACTCTGGACTCCAGGCCACATGGGGAAATCAGTGGCCACGTGGGGGAATCAGAGAAAGTCAGTGATCAGCAAAAAAGAAAAGCTTGTACCAAGAAGGAGGCAGGATTACTCTGTGCTATCAGCCTTAGGAGCAAAAATATTCACATAGTCATAATAGGAAAAATCATATTGTTGGGATTGGGAAGACAGATGGTAGATGGAAATGGAAGAATTTGGTCCTCTACTACTAGATAGCAGTCTGTGAAGCAAGAAAGGCTTGTCTCATCTCTAGGCTCTTTGATTTTTTTTTTTAGTTGAAGACTCACTCTGTCGCCCAGGTTGGAGTGTAGTGCCACACTCGTGATCACCACAGCTTTAAACTGCTGGGCTCAGTTGATCTTTCCACCTCAGCCTTCCAAGTAGCTGGAACCACAGGCGTGCACCACCACTCTTGGCTAGTTTGGTTTTTTTTTATTGTAGAGATGAGGTCTTATCAAGTTGCCCAGGCTGGTCTTGAACCCGTGGGTTCAGGCAACCCTCTCACCTCCGCCTCCCAAAGTGGATTACAGGCATGAGGTTTGATTTTTAAAACATGCTTTCCAATGTTGCTGCAGAATGCAAAGAGAGCGAAAAAGGATGGTCTTTGAGGATGGGGGGATTGGTTTATGACAGGCTGGAAGTGACAGATACAACTTCTTCTCAGGTCCCATAGGTCAGAACCCATTTCAGGATTCTAATCTATTTCAACAAGGCTGGGACCTGGAATCTTTCTTCCTGCTCAGGCTTGGTAAGCACTTAAGTAGTAACTTTTTGCATGATCCTATAAAAAAATAATAATAAATTAAAATTCTGTCAAGGAATGCTCTAAGACAGGTGGTCTCAACCAGGTGATTTTGCTCTCCCGGGGACATTTGGCCAGGTCTAGAAACAATTTTGATTGTCGCAACTTGGGAGGTAGTCCTGGCATCCAGCGGGCAGAGGCCATGGCAAATGGTAAACATTTCGCAATGCACACGACAGGTCTCCAAGCCTGCAAGAAAGAATCACTTGGCCCAAAATATCAAAAACCCCACTGTACCCTATCCTCTAGGACTTCTGACATAGAGTACAACTAGTTCTTGCCTAAGAGTCAGATGTTCCTTGGTCTCTTTACAGCTCTTCTGTGTGACTTTGTCCAAGTCATCTATGCTTTCTGAAATTCAGTTTCCTTCTTAATAATATAGGGAGAGTCAATCTTGTTCAGTTGTCCTAATGGTTCCTGGAAAGGTCAGTTGTAGATCTCTGAAGGCTATTTAAAAGGTCAAAAGTTCATTAACGAGAGAGTTTTAGGGGTTGCAGTTGAAAATAAAAATATGCCTCTGGTGAAAAGATTATCAAAAATGATTATTTGATGATGTTACTGAATAGTAGATCCACTGGAAAAAAAAGTTCAACAGACAATAAACAGGAAAGGAAATCAGATCCAGCTAATTTGTAACATGATTACTACAAACACATTTCCCAGATTTTCTGGGGCTGGTTCATGATTTATGGCAATCTCATATATCATTCACATATTCTTAAAATTACATTAATTACATTTACAAGATAAATTTCTAATGCCCTTTTGTATCAAGCACGGCCCAGAAGTCTTTTATTAGATCCTGAATCTCTATTTTCAGTTCAAAGTTGGAACAATCATAGATATAAGAGAAATACACTTGCCTCATTTTTTACTCTAACCCTGGTTTCAAATGGAATAACTGGTCCAAACTTAGTGTTTCATGATTTTGTGTTGGTAGCTAAATGAATTAAACATACACACATGCTACCACTTAATTCAGCTAGGCTGTGATATCTCTGAGAAGAATCTCATGTCTTCTTTGTGTATTGTCAATGACTAGCACAAAAATATCACTCCAAAAATGCTGGATTAACTAATTACAAACACTAAAAATGAATTTCTTGAGTAAAATTTGTACTAGGCATAATTTATGATAAATATAGGAAGGTATTTGTGGGATAATTTGATGAGAAGCATAGAAGTTACAGACTTCTCTGGGCTGAAAATCATGTTAGACAATATTCAAACACTAAAGTACTAAAGATGTCGATGCACAAGCAAAAATAAAATGTATCATAGTCATGTCATTGTTCAAAGGTGTTAAATACTATTATGGCTCTCATAAAAGGATTTGGTCAAAGCAGTCTATGTCATCCAGAAAGTTCCATGGAAGAGATAAAACTTGAGCTAGGGCTTCTAAGATTTGAAGAGGCAATGAGTAGGTGGGATACTCAGCAAAGCAAAGCCCGAGTCCAAGTGAATGGAGTAAGTAAATACATTAAAATGCATTACTATAAGTCTACCACTCTCAAACATACCTAGGAAATCACCTCTTTTTTAATAAAATATTTCAAACACAGAGAAAATACAAAGAAAAATAACAAATGCTTATATTCTTACAGATCAGGTAGAGTGCATTTAATATTTTTCTATATTTGCTTCAGAATGGTAACATTTAAAGAACTAAAATATAATATTCCATCATGTATACATACCATATTTTTTTTAACCAGTCCACTTTCATTGGGCAGCATGGTTAGTTCCAGGTTTTTGCTATTGTGAATAGTGTTGCAATAAACATGCATGCACAGGTTATAAACTTCACAGCAACTTGGAAGGATTTAGAGTCTGAAATGCTCAGTGATCTATCATAGAAACAAAGAACTGAGTACCACATATTCTCTCTCATAAGCAGACCCTGAAGAATTATCATCATACTACAAGAAAGGGATTGGCTGCAGTGGGAAACTGTCAGGGGAGGGGAGGGCATACTATATCAGTAAGGGTAACTGATCTCAAACCAGGTGAAGTGGGGACAAAAGTGAAGCCCAAACTTTACCTGTATAATGACCATTTGTATAGCAACCCTGAATTGTGCCTTACATCTTTAAAATAAAAATTTTTTTAAAAGAACTAAAACATTGCAAATGTTCTCCCAGCTCCAATCTGATCATCCTTCCTACTTTCCCAGATTAGTGTTTTGTAAGGTTAGCATCTTCCTTGAAGTCTAAATGTGTATACTTCTATAACATTTATAAGTATTCATTTTAAAATGTGCACAACTTTTTCAAGTTGAATAAATAATTAGTTTTATGATTACACACTCTTGCAACTTATATTCTTTACTCAACAATTATGTTTCCCAGCCTTTCCATGTGGATATGTCATTCGAATTCATCTATTTTCTATAGCTTTCCGGTATTCATTTCACAAATATGCAATTGTTTTATTCATTCTCCTAATAATGAGCATTAAGCTTGTTTCTAAGTATTGTTAGTGAGCTAGTTTCACTTTGACAAATAAAATTTCCAGAAACATTCTTCTGTATGTGTGACAAGTGAGAGGTAAATTCTTGGAAATATAATTGATAAATCATGAAACATAAATATCTTCCAATGCACCAGGTATTGACAAATGGCTATTTAAAATGGTGATGATAGTGAGCGTTCTAGCCAGCCAGTATGAGCGTGTATGTTGCTTCACATTTTTGCCAATACAAATATTATCAGATGTTTTCATTTTGACTGTGGAATGGGTTTAACATCTCAATTTCTCCTGCTGAGATTAAATAATTTTATGTCTGTATTGGCTACTTCCATTTCCTCTTCGGTGAATCAATGGACTGTACCCTTTTTTAAATTAATTTTTCTTTTTCTTGAAGGTCTTTATATTGGACACAAATCTTTTATTATTTGCATAGTAAATTATTTCACAAAATGTGTTGCCTGCGTTTTTTACTTTTTTAAAACATCCTTTATTTACTTAAGAATTTTTTTGGCTTTCTATGACTTTATAGTGATTTTTACTCTAGCAAAATGAATCTAGTATCCAAAAATGGTTGCTGGGGAACAGGGAAGAAGGAAAAGGAAACTAACATTCTCTGAGTGCCTGCCTGATGGCAGACACATTACAAGATGTCTTTGTCAGGATCCCTAGAAAGGGGTCTGAGGCCAGGCTGGGCGTGGTGGTTCACGCCTATTATCCCAGCACTCTGGGCGGCCAAGACTGGAGGATGGCTTTAACCCAGGAGTTTGAGACGAGCTTGGGCAACACAGCAAGACCTCATCTCTATAAAAAAATTAAAAATGAACCCGGTCCGCCTGCAGTCCCAGACACTCAGGAGGCTAAGACAGAAGTTTGCTTAAGCCCAGGAGGCTGAGACTGCGGTGATCTGTGATCGTGCCACTGCACTCTAGTCTGAGCAACACACACACACACACACACACACACACACACACACACACACACACACACACACACACACACACAGCCTGAGATGGGGAATCAGAAGCTAGTGGCTGACAGGGAGGGTGCTGTCAGGATAGTCAAGGGAAAAAGTCAGGCCAAGAAGTGAATTCAGGGAAGAGATAGCCTCAGCCTCACATCGCAGAGTTGTCCCACCTTAAGGCAAGGGCCCTGGCATTTTCAATCCCCAAATCAGTTAGGTATTAGCTGCAGGCTATTGCAAAGCTTCTCCAAACCCAGGAAGAGAGAGTAGCATTTCACAACATTTCAGAAATTCCCAGACAAGGCGGTTCCCCTCCACAGAGTGCACTGGTGTGTCGTTGTGAACTGTTAGCAGCCAAAAGTCACAGGAGTTGCAGGCTGGAACCTGCCCACCTCGTAAAGGGAAGCTGGGCAGGGCACCAACAACATCTACTGCACATGCGTTAAACCATTTACTCTTACTACAACCTGATGGCATATGTAATATCATCTGCATTTTACATGAAGGCTAATGGAAGCTCCGTTATGCTGATCGACTTACTCAAAGACCACAGCAAATCATCAGAGAAACCCAAAACTCAAAGCTAGTTTTTTCTGACTCCAGAACTTGTGTTCCATGTAATTTGCTGTGGCGGCTCTTCTGCGAAATGTCCTGTTCAGCACCTTCCCTGGTTAATAACCACCTAAGCCAGGAAAGATTCCTGTCTGTCCAGTGGCACCAAGGTTACCTTCATTTGTCACCAGATTGAACAGATAGCCTGAGCCAGGTGGGTAGAAATGATTCCTTGGGATCACCTTGTCTGAGTACCTCATTAGAACCACAGAGAACCTTTTTCTGGAAAATGGCAACAAAAAAAAAAAATCACCTCCCTGCACTCACTTTAGGTAAATGCAGGAACCTGGGATCATTTTTAGAAACTACATTGTGAAAGAATAAATCAGTTTCATGTCTTGATGTTAAGGAAACTCTCTGATTTCATATGTGACTGCTGTTCTAGTGTCAGAGAGATATGGCTGGGGAGAATGGCACCGGCCCTCCTTACAAATTAAAGGTCAATAGAGCTGAGGTTTTAACCCCGTCAACCTTGCTACAAATTGAAATTGTCACGGAACTCGGAGCACATATTGTTACCGGGAAGGTCTGTATGGTTCAGCAACAAGCTGTTCATCTTTCTGCTTAATGTTAGGAAGCTTCAAAGAAGCCTCCCCCATCCATCCTGCCACTAATTCCTCTCCCCGCTCTGCCAGGCTCTGTGTTAGGTCCTTTCACATATGTTATCTCATTTAATAGAGCAAGTGATCTAGGAGCCTTCCGCGCCGTCAGTTGTTGTCCCCCGTGACAGTTTGTTCACGAGCCAGGCTGCCATTTGTAAAAGCAACAGACAAAAGGCTTGCCAGATGGTGTAGAGATCTGAGAGAGGAGGAAATGTTTTTACACAATATGTTCTGTTGGGTTACTGACGACAGAGGCACTGAAGCAAGGTGACTGAGATGGGAGTTCTTCAAGGGCTGCCATGGATTCCATTTGTTTGCCGCAAACAATGCCCCAAACCACAGTGAGGACCGTGAGAATCTGAATTCCCCTTCCTTGTCTAAATGACACTTTGCTCTCCACATAGCATAGAAGGATGCCACTGAGGCTGTGTGGTATTTATCCAGGAGGCTGTTCCATTGTAAGCCACATGCCGCAGTGATCAGTGTTCAGAGCTGCACTGAAACACTGCAAAGTGAAGTGGTAGTAAAATTAAAACGGAGCTGCAGAATGGAAGGGAATCGCAAACCAGGTGCAATTACACTCATTTTTTTTATCAGTCCCTTAAACTTTAACGCCCTTTATGGACCCCTGAATAAATGAATTATATAAGATTCATAGCCACTGACATGAATTTTAGCTTTCTCTAAAACTCCCTAGTTTCACACAGATGATGCAATCGACAAGAGGATAAAAGATTGGACTTGGAAAACATATCTCTGGTGATTGCACTGAGCAAACTCAAAGGTAAAAATTGCTGCATAGACAGCAGAGCCATAAAAACCCAGGCTGGTAAGGAAGATGCTGAAGGAAATTTAACACACCAGTGTTTAATGACAGTTTCGTTTTTATTTCTGATGCCCCAGGAACACCTCCGCTTATGAACATTCCCGCCAGGTGTGGTGGCTCAAGCCTGTAATCCCAGCATTGTGGGAGGCTGAGGCGAGAGGAATGCCTGAGCCCACGGGTTTGAGACCAGCCTGGGCAACTTGGTGAGGCCTCATCTCTACAATAAATAAAATAAATAAAAATTAGCTGGGCATGGTAGTGCGTGCCTATAGTTCTGTCTACTTGGAAGGCTGAGGTAGAAGGATCGCCAGAGCCTAGCAGGTCAGTGCTGGGGTGGCGGTGAATGTGTCACTGCACTCTAACGCAAAAGAAAGATAGAAAGAAAGGAAGAAAGGAAGGAGAAAGAAAGAAAGAAAGAAAGAAAGAAAGAAAGAAAGAAAGAAAGAAAGAAAGAAAGAAAGAAAGAAAGAAAGAAAAGTTTCCATCACTGGGTCCTCTAATTTTTTCTTTTTTTTTTGAGTCAGTCTCACTATGTCTCCCAGGCTGGAGTGCAGGTGGCAAGTTCATGTCTCATTTCAGCCTCAACTTGTTGGGTTCAAGCAATCCTTCCTTCTGGCTCAGGCTTCCAAGTGGCCAGAACTACGGGTGCACCCCACCACACATGGCTAATTTGGGGGGATGTTTTTTAGTTGCAGAGACAAGGTCTTACAAAGTTTCCCAGGCTGGTCTCAAACACCTCAGTTCAGGCAATCCTCTTGCTTCTGCCTCTCAAAGTGCTAGAATTACAAGTGTGAGCCTCCATGCCCAGTGTAGGTCCTCTATTATTCACCCAAGGACCACATATACTAAGTAACTCTTTATATTTGGTATTGTTCCAGTCAATCCAGACCCCTTCATTTTCTCGTTCCATCTGTACCTGGTATCACAAAGAAAATACATTATTTATTCCTTCATTTATTCCTCTATTACCTCATTCTACCCCAGTTGAGCATGTGAACTTTTTGCCACACAATTATTTTTATGTATATAAATTTAAAAAGCACAAGTGCAGTTTTGTTACATGGATATATTGCGTATTGGTGAAGTCTGGGTTCTAAGTATAACCATCACTTGAATACTGTACAGTATACTCTTTAAGTAATTTCTCATTCCTCACCCCACTTCCACCCTTCTAAGTCTCCAGTGACTGTTATTCCAGACTCTGTTTATGTGTACATATTATTTAACTCCCACTTATAAGTGTGAATGTATGGTATTTGACTTTCTATTTCTGAGTTATTTTACATATGACAATGGCCTCCCGTTCCATACCTGTTGCTGCAAAAGACATGATTTCATTCTTTTTATGGTTAAATAGTATTCTATTGACTATGTGGGTGTCACATTTTCTTTATCCAGTCATTCATTGATGGACACCTAGGTTGATTCCATGACTTTGCTGTTATAAACAATGCTGCACTAAACATATGATTTATTTTCCTCTGGATATATACCTAGAAGCAGGATTATTGGATTGAATGGTAGTTCTACATTCAGTTCTTTGAGAAATCTTCATACTATTTTCCATAGAAGTTGTACTAACTTACATTCCCAAGAGTTCCCATTTTTCTGCATCCTCACCAACATGTTATTTTTTGTCTTTTTAATAATAGCCATTCTGAGTTGTTTCACTTACGATAATGGTTCCTGTTCCATCCAGACTTTACCACTATAGCCATTCTGACTAATGTAAGATGACATCTTATTATGATTTTAATGTGTATTTCTTTGATAATTAACAATATTGAGCATTTTTCACATTTTTATTGGACAATTGTATGCCTTCTATTGAAAAATGTTTATTCATATCCTTGGCCCACTTTTTAATGGGGTTATTTGTGTGTGTTTTTTCTTGAGTTGCTTGAGTTCCTTGTAAATTCTATCTGTTGTTCCCTGTGAGATTCATAGTTTGCAAATATATTTTTATCATTCTATAGATTGCCTACACACTGTTATTTATTTTGCTGTGCAGAAGCTTCTTAGTTTAATTATCATTTATCTATTTTGGTTTTTGTTGCTTATGCTTTTGAGGTCTTAATCATGAGTTATTTGCCTAAACCAATGTCCAAAAGAGTTTTCCCTAGGGTTTTCTTCTAGTGTTTTTATAGTTTCAGGTCTTACATTTATGTCTTTGATCCATGATCATACATTTTTGTCTTTAATTTTATGTGATAAATAGCACTTATTGATTTGCATATGTTGAACCATCCTTGCATCCCTGGAATAAAATTCATTTTTTGCTGTACTACTGGATTTGGTTTGCAAGTATTTTACTTAGTATTTATTTAGTATTTACTCAGTAATGTCAATCAGGGATATTGGTCTGTAGTTTTCTTTTGTTGTTGTTGTGTCCTTGTCTGGCTTTGGTATCAAGGTGATACTCTCTTCATAGAATGAGTTAGGGAGGATTTCCTCCTTCTCAATATTTTTGTAAAAGTTTCAGTAAAATTAATACTAGTTCTTCTTTGTATGTTTGGCAGAATTTGGATGTGAATCCATCTGGTCCTGTGCTTTTATTTTGTTGGAAAATTTTTTCTTATTAGTAATTCAATGTCTCTACTCTTTACTGGTCTGCTCAGGGTTTGCTTTTCTTCCTGGTCTGTCTTGGGAGGTTGTATGCTTCCAGAAATTTGTCCATTTATTCTACATTTTCTAGCTTGTGAGTGTATAGTTGTTCATAATAGTCTCATATGTTCTTTTGTATTTCTGTGGTATCAGTCACAATGTCTCGTTTTTTATTTCTGATTATGCTTATTTAAATGTTATTTAACCTCTCTGTGGTTCTATTGCTTTACCTGTAAAAGCTAGTAATAATCTTGTTAATTCTTTACACATAAGATTATTGTGAGAGTTAAATATTATGCTCTCTGTAAATCCATGAGGACAATGTTTGCTATATAATGATGACCTTAAGATATAAGCCATTATCCATGCTCATTCCTTCAACAAATGTTTTTAGCATCTGCCATATGTCAAGCACTGACCTAAGTGTAAAGTCACAAAAATGCCAAGGACAGATGCCATCTTGTACTTCATAGGCTTACCTGGATTTCAGCTCTTTTTCCTTTTCCAATCTCTCAGAAATGGCTAGGTAACAGAAAAGCAAGGGGCTAAATTTTATGGGCAAATTTAATTTCGAGTAAACTGACTGAGCCAGGTATATGAGTATGTGCTAATATTGTTAGCAGTAGATCTAGTAATTATAACAGTTTCCCCCCAAAGAGTACTTACAGAAAAGTCTGTGACATATTTTACTACTCTTTACTTAAATTTAATTAGTGCTTCTTTTATGATAGTTATTTATGCAATCTTTATATTTTTACTCTTTCTTTTCTCACATTTCTTGTCTGAGGTTCCAAAATCATGAAATAGCTATTATCTATGTAGGAGAACATCCCCGCCAAAAAAAAATTATTCTGTGGAGGGTGGGGCCCTTGTAGTACAGGTCTCCCATGCTAGGTAATTGTTCCAGGAACCCATAAGCATCAGTGGACCAGCTAGCATTGTTGTGAGAGGCTACATTCAACTTCAGTGATTTTTTTTTAAATTCTTTCAATGTGTTTGCCCATTTCATGATGGGTGATTTACAAGTACACCTGCCCACACTGTGCTGAGTGATCATCAGTTTTTGACCAAAAATGGCAGGCCTCTTGTGCCTCGCCTTCCTATTTACCCAATCTCTCTTTGGGTGACCTTTTTGGTTTCCCTGTATGAAAACAATTCTCAAAGGAAAACATTTTGCTGATGTGAAAGGGGTGAAACAAAAAAAGGCAGAAACACTAGAAGGTCTCCAAATTGACGAGTTCAAAAACTGTTTTGATCAGTGGAAAAGTGTCTTGATAGATGTAATGCATCAAATGGAGAGTATTTCGAAGGTGACTGAAGTTAAACATGTAAGAATAAATACACAACTTTTTATAAATTAATTCCATTTCTTTGGGGGTCCCTCCTTGCATCTGTCATCTATCTAGCTAGTAGCTATCACATATTAACTTTGTGCTTTTGACAAGGAGTTGTTTGAGCCAGGTTACAATAAAGGCAGTCAGCTTGAAAACTTTTAAATGAGGTAAAAAAATATATACATTCTACAGAGGATAAGAGCAGATGGGGGGAAAACTGCATTCAGATAGTTAGGGAGAATACAATAATTATGTGCAATGCATAGCTCTGATATTCCTAGAAAACAGAGAAAAGGATAATGGATCATATGACTCCTTGCCCCAAAATAATACTCATATAGTTTCATTGGGGGGAAATTATTTCTTTTTTGTTGTTGTTTCACGGCTCTAACTTCTGAGATTAATTTATCTTTGATAAATTAGAGGTGTTGTCCTCATAGGAGGAGTTTGGAGTGACATAATCAATGATGTTTTCCAGAGCAACCCTCACTCTACATCAAAGGGAATTCCCAAGTCAGGATGTTGTATCTCTCCCACTTCTCTGTCAAGACAGTTCTACCAGAAGCCCAAGTGACATGAAGCAGTTGACTTGAATTAAAAATCAAATGCCTTAGAAAATGCAAGGAAACAAGCATAAATGAACCCCTCAAAGTTTCATTTTCCAGTGTCACTGTCCTGTATTTTTGACAAGAGCGAGTGGCAGTCAAATCAAGACTGACGCCGGGCTCGGTGGCTCAGCCTGTCATCCCGAGCCTTTGGGAGGTTGAGGTGAGTGGATTGCCTGAGCCCGCGGGTTCGAGACCCCTGGGCAGTGAGACCTCATCTCTACAATAAATCAAAAAATCAGCCGGGCGTGGTAGCGCGCGCCTGTAGTTCCAGCTACTTGGAAGGCTGAGGCGGAAGGATAGCCGGAGTCCAGCAGGTCGAGACTGCGGGGGCCGGGAGCGGCCACTGCACTCCAGTCTGGGCAACAGAGTGAGACTCCAACTCAAAAAAAAAAAAAAATCAAGACTGACATTTCACAGAGAATCTGAAATGCTTCTCTTCCATGTGGTGGTTGAAAGAACTGTGAACTAATGCCCATAGGCCAAGTTTATAGAGGCAAGGCGATCACATCCACAAGTAAAATTTATCTCTGGCACTTTGCTAAGAAAATTACATGCATCATCTTTCATTTGTTCAACACCACTTTGTTGCTATGTTCTTTGTTGTTGCTATATTAATTATTATTGTTAACCCACTGACAATGAGGAATAGGAAGCAGAGGGAGTTTAGGTAGCCTTCCCACTGCCACGCAGCTATTATATGGCAGAACAGTAATTTGAATCCTGCACTCCAACTTCAAAATCAATATTTTTTCCTACCTCTAAACTTTTCCCAGAATTTTATGGTGAATGTTAAAATTAAACATGTTTGCAATCAAGTACAGAGATGTGCTCAGGCTTTGCGGGCTTTACGTCAGGTTGTGGGGTCTCCAGGTTGTTCATTATTCTCGCTGAACATAATTTTCTTCATGCCTAAAGTGGAAAAAAATAATAATAACTAAATGTTGATCATGTTAGGAAAGTCAGAAATAATGATTACAAGCCGGACTCGGTGGCTCAGCCTGTAATCCCGCGCCTTTGGGAGGCTGAGGAGTGGATTGCCTGAGCCCGCCGGTTCGAGACCCGCCTGGGCAGAGAGACCTTATCTCTACAATAAATCAAAAAATCAGCCGGGCGTGGTAGCGCATACCTGTAATTCCAGCTACTCGGAAGGCTGAGGCGGGGATCCGGAGCCCAGCAGGTCAAGGCTGCAATGGCCGGGAGTGGCCACTGCACTCCAGTCTGGGTGACAGAGTGAGACTCCAACTCAAAAAAAAAAAAAAAAAAAAAGAAATGAATAATGATTACAAAGGGCTTGGAATGTGGTAATACACCCAACAAATGAGAGAAACTGCAGTTTGATTTAAGATAATCCTCAGTCCACTTTTCAAAGGCAGCAGTACTTTTCTCAGAAAGCACTGGATCTACTTAAGGACTCAAAGAAATGTGAAAAGATATGTACATCCTGAATGAAGAGAAAAGGAAAAGGGGGAAGAGAAAAAAGAAGATAGTGGTTAAAAGATTTGCCTAAACACTTCTACACTGTTGGTGGGAGTGCAAACTAGTACAACCTCTGTGGAAAACAGTTTGGTGAATCCTAAAAGATCTAAAAATTGACCTCCCATATGACTTCACAATCCCTCTGCTGAGAATATACCTGGAGGAACTCAAATCACTCTATGAGAAAGATACCTACACACACATGTTTATTACAGCATTATTCACAATAGCAAAAACATGGACCCAACCGTGCTGCCCATTGAAAGAGGACTGGATTTTTTTAAATGTGGTACATATATATGATGGAATACTGCATAGCCATAAAGAAGGACAAAATTATGAACTTCACAGCAACTTGGATGGATTTAGAGTCTATCATACTCAGTGATCTATCACAGAAACAAAGAATTGAGTACCACATGTTCTCACTCATAAGCGGACCTTAAACAATTATTGTAATACTATAAGAATAGGCAGTGATGGGAAACTGCTGGGGGGTTGGGATTGGCAGTAGTGAGAAACTGCCAGAGGAGGGGCAACACCTCATCAACAAGGGTACTTGCATAATGAACTTTTGAATACCTAACCCTGAATTGTACCCTACGTCTTTAAAAAATTTTTTAATTGCTTATATCTCCCACTTAACTGTTCCAACCTCTTGACAGAAGTGATAGAAATGTGGAAGATGCTACATTTTCTTCCCAAAACGTAAACTGAGGCATAGAGAAACTAATCAGTTTGTTCAAATTCACCACTGGTAAATGACAGAACTGAGCTGTAAATTCAGGTCCCTCTGATCACAAATCCATCACATTGACCCTTTCCATGAGCATCTCAGCTAATCAGGAAATATGCCCACAGGCTAATGAAGAGATATTCTATACTTTTAAAATATCATTAGAGATACTGGACAACTCTATTCTGTCTTTGTCTCTGCCATTAACTAGATATGCAACCACTTCCTTTCTCTTACCCTCAGTTCCTTTTCTAAAATGAGGCAGTGAGCCTACATGATTTCTAAAGCCTTTTCAGCTCTAACACTTGATGATGATTCTCTCCCCAAAGAACCCTGCTGGCAACACAGAGCTAAGACATAGCACATACGTACAAAAGTTATTCCATGTATATTAAATTCCACATTCCTGCAGGGATGTGTAATGTCTGTTGCCCTTCATTCGACTTCATACTCCAATGTTTGTTTACAATCATCAGAGCGTGAACAGTTATTTTTAAACCTGGCTTTTCATGTAAGAAGGTTAAAACTCAAACTAAATTTGATTTGTTGGAGAATTCAAACCCCCAGGATTACGGCAGGCAAAAAGAGAAATGTAAGTCACTTTAATTACCCTTTGACTCTTCTCTCCCTGCTCCCAGCCTCGTAATTCCACTAACAAAGATGCCATTGGTTAAGCTGACTGTATCCAGGACAGAATAATCCTTCTCATTGGCAGCTGATGACCAATGTCTTGGGGTTGTTTATATTTTTGTTCCAAACAACAGGAAGCAATGTTTGAGGAGACAGCTGGCTTGGGAGGCAGCAAATCCATGGCTTTGCACGGCTGGTTGATGCGAAACGTTTAGTGGTCTTATTCAACTGAGTTTTTATTTGTCATGCTCTCCTTTAAAAACATAGTCTTTGAAGTCAGGCAGATGCCAGCCTTCCGCTTACTTGTGATCTAGCAGAAAGCCTGGCACATAGTGGGAATATCACTCTCTCCCTTTAGACACTAACGTGGGTGTTGCTCTTTGTTTTTAATTTGGGGCCCATCTGTAGACCCCAACATTAGCTCCCCTGGTGCTGGGATGCCCTGGTGTCTCACTTGGTTGTCTCCCTAGTCTAGAGCCTAGAAGAGCATTTGGCACAGAATAGTGTCAGTAAGTATCAAATGACTTGCTGAGGATTTACATTCCTGGAGCTCTTTATAAAAAGATTCAATAAGTATTTTTACAGAGCTGTTGCCTAAGATGGAGAATGACTGTAAGTGGATATGGGTTTTTTTATGGGGGCTGATGAAAATGTTCTAAGATGTATTGTCGTAATAGTTGCACAACTCTGTGAATACACTCAAAACCATTTCATTGTACACTTTAACAAGTGAGATGTATGGTTTGTAAATTATATCTGTATAAATCTATTTTTTAAGAAACTTTTTTTTAACTTTTTCAAACTGCACATGTTCACAAACTCCCAAATTTAGACTGGATATGAGCGCCAATGATCTGAATAAGTTTTGGAGCAGCTGGTAACCAAAATAACTGGGAGAAAAAGATTGGGAATGAAAAGAAGGAATACTATATTCCCTTCAGGAAAGAGATGCTATCACTTAAGACACTCTTTCTCCACCTCTGCACTTGACTTCTTTCAAGAAAAGCCTGATAAATATTTGAAAACTGAGTGAAACAGTCAATGAGTCAGAATCCCAAGTCTTTGGCTTCCATACGGACTAATTCCATACCATCATGTGACACCATACCATCATGTGACGTGTATTTTCCAAGAGGAAAAATGATTAGCTCAATCACAACTTCTGAACACATAAGTTTTCCCAATCGACAGAAACTCCTGAGTCCTGATGATCTGATCAACTCTTTCATATCTTAATTCACATACTTTGTTTAAAGTGCGTGCACACACACACATTCTCTCTCTCTCTCTCTCTCTCTCTCTCTCTCTCTCTCTCTCTCTCTCTCTCCCCCCTCTCTCTTTCTCTCTCTCTCTCTCTCTCTCTCTCCAGGCATATTTTGAAATAACTCATCCATATGTTCAACAAATATTTACTGTCTAGTACTCACCAGACATTGGTCTAAGTGGAGACGCCAAGATAAAACTTAAGACCGAGTGTTAACATTTCGTTAAACATTCCAGGTGCTTTATAAGTGTTGGCCTAGTTCATTATCTTAATAACCATTTAAGGTAGAGACTAACATTATCATCAACCCCATTTGACAGATGAGAAAAATGAGGTATAGAAAGACCAAGTAACTCGCTCAAGGTCACACCACCCGGAAATAAAGATTTTGACATCCCATTGAGGCAGGCTAGCTCCAAAGCCTATGCTGCAACCCTCTCCTCATCCTGCCTCACACATCAAGGACAGGACGTGTCCAATCAGGGAGCAAACATTTAGCTACCTTAGATCGTGATGAGTGTCCTGCCCATGAGATGAACTAGGTGCAGTAGTAGGAAACCGGGCTTCCATATTAACAAAATCTCAGAATTTTAGAACAGAACAAAACAGTAGAGGTAATTTTCTCTAACTTTATTATCTTTAAGTTGAGGGAAAATGAACCTCAGGGAATGGCAACAACTTGTTCGATGTCTCAAAGTTTAGTTGTTGTTGAACCTGACCTCATGTCTCTTAAGTTCCCACCCAACTCTTTCATGCATCATACATTTATTCAAAATCATTTGTGCCAAACACTATGCTCTGTACCTTACTGCATATATACCAGTTAAAAATGCTAGGAAATTATTATAAGCAACATTAAAAAGCAGACATAATCTCATATTTAATGATGTAAGGATCATATCATTCAATGACAATTTTGCAGATTATTTAAGTCACTGTTATGAGGCATGAGAGTGAGAAAAAGAAAAAGAGAAGGAAAACTAACTTTTGTTTACTTGTACTACACACAGAGCCAATTTATCCCCATTATTTTAAGTAGTCTTCCAAACAACCCTATTGGATGTTAGGGTCTGCCATCTTTTCTAGTGATGCAAAAGAATCAAGATCATTAAAAATTTTACACGAAGTTACAAGTCTAGTAAGTAGGAAGTAAAATTACATTCATGCCCTGCTTTCAATGACTTTAAAGTTCAAATTCTTTTCAGTTCCCTGTTGATTTCCAAGCTCCACATAACCAAGAAAGTCAGGTATCTCTGAATTTCTGCATCTGAAGTATTAATCATTACACAAATCATGGCTAGGTTCAGAGTTCCATAAAGGTGGAAGGGGGAATAAAATGACCTTTCTTCCTTCCAGGCTTACCTGTCCACACATATAAAATGTCATCTTCAAGCTCTCTATTTTACCTTTTTTTCTTCCTTAGACACACAGCTTTAAAATGTCTTCTTTAGCACAGCCAGCTGCCATGGCGACTTAAAAGCAGACGGCCCAGGTAAAAGATCTTGTCAGGTGATTTTTAATGAAGGTTTCTCTCCTGAATGTCAAGTATAGGAGGTGAGTCTAAAATGGGCATTTCCAAATGTTAAAAAAAAAGCCACAGACATCCTAAGGCACTTAGATGTCTCCATTGGCCTCACCTTTGTCCATGCCAAAGGTCACTCTGAGAAAGAGCCCAATGAGAGACATTATTTTACAATGGCTCAAGGCATTCTGCCTTAATATGTATTGTCCTTATTTCCTTTCCAAAGAGTTGTCTTAAGTCAGGGATCAGTGTATTTCTTCTTATATCATACACCAAGATGATGAATATATATTCTCGTCAAAATTTCTCAACAATGATGTTCTGATTAAAACTTACAGTGTACTATTTGCTTGTGATTCCTTCTCCTATTGTTTGGCTCAGAGGTTCCCTAGCTTGTCTGTACATAGGAATCACTGAGGAACATCAAAATAACTTCATTTCCTGTGTCCCAGTCTGGGCTTTAGAGTTTTTTGAAGATCCCCAGGTGATTCTAATGTTCAAAGTTCAGGAACCCCATTAAATATTGGTCTCGTCCTTAATTAATTCACCAGCTCTAGGGACAGGGTAATCAAGCCTTCTGTACCCAAGACAGATTTTCCTCTTTCATAGCTCCACAAAGTTTAAGGTAGGGAAGTGGGGAGAACCAAGAAACCCTTATTAAGCTGGCCACCATTTGGTATAGAGCACAACCGATTGATCTATCTCTTGGGACTGTATGAGAGGCTGTATGAACAACTGCATCTTAGTACAGTGCTCAGAGGGGGAAGGAATTCATCCTCCAGCTTTGTGTTCCACAGAGCCTCATAGTCAAATGAATCCACGCAGGAGGCAGAAGGAATGCAGTCAGGACATGAACTGATGTATGTTGGATGGTGCTGTGTGAATTGATAGAAGCCCATGCAGAACTAGTTGCCACAACTGGTGTGGTTAAAATTAGTGAACACAGCCAGGCTCGGTGGATCAGCCTGTAATCCCGCGCCTTTGGGAGGTTGAGGTGAGTGGATTGCCTGAGCCCGCGGGTTCGAGATCCGCCTGGGCAGGCGAGACCTCATCTCTACAATAAAATCAAAAAATTAGCAGGCGTGGTAGCATGTGCCTGTAATTCCGGCTACTCGGAAGGCTGAGGCAGAAGGATCACCGGAGCCCAGCAGGTCGAGGCTGCGGTGACCAGGAGCGGCCACTGCACTCCAGTCTGGGCGACAGAGTGAGGCTCCAACTCAAAAAAAAAAAAAAAATTAGTGAGTAAATGTCCCAAGACAAGCAAAGCTGAGAGGATCTTAAGTAATTCATTTAGAGGGACCCAGCACTGGTGAGAAAGTTTGGCTAATCTAACCTGCAAATGTCAGAACCCTTGGTGGGTGTGCAATTGTAGTTATGGAAAATGAAATACTTTGGCATCTTCCTAACCAGAGAAGCAAAAAACCTATACAGTGAAAACTGTAGTTATATGCAGTGACTATTAAAATGACAGCACTTTGGTGCTGCTTTTCTTGAGGCTTCCTGTCTCAGACCCAGGACAGTGCTGGCCACCCATGTTTGGTTATTCTCTTCTCTCTCTTCCATCCATTTCAGCTGGCCAGGCAAGTATTTGGACTCATGTATTTTTATTTAGACGCAAATGAATGTCCTTCATATTTGAGTTTCTTGTGAGTGGTAGTGTGCGAGGGCTAGCAGAAGTAAGAGATTCCACATTACACTCAATTCTAAGTCTCCCACTTTGTCCAAGTTTTGACCAGAGGGTCATAACATGCTTATCCGACTTTATTCAGTTATGCTCCAATTACTGTTTGTTTCTTATGTAGAATCTTGTAGGTTAAATGGTGGTTTGTTGCCTTGATTTGAAAACAGTTGGGTCATTGGCCACAATAGGACAGGGATCTCACCCTCAAAATGTATTGCAAATGCGATAAAATCTACTGTGTTTTCAGGGACTGTGCTGGATGACAACAATCTCACATGAACCAGGCAGCTTTCTTGCCCTCAGTGAAATTATAAAGTAGTGGAGAAGAAAGACATGAACACACATAATTCAAATATGATATGTGTTTGTTCTAATATAAGGGAGTGAGAAGATTTGTAGAAACATAGAAAGAATTTCAGTTTCCCTGGAAGAGTCAGAGGTGGTATCAAAGATCCAAATGAGCCCTAAAAGATAAGTTTTAATAAAAATGACACTGTGGAACATTCTAGACAATATAAAGTACTTCCAGATCCATCCTCTTAGCATGTACACTTCATAAAAGCAAGGAATTGTTCATCTTAGTCACCATTATATTTTCTAAGTATCCTTGTAACACAAATCCATTATCAATGTTTATTTTCCTAGCCCCTTGTGTAATGGAGAGAAGGTAGAAGGGAAATGTTCCAGAGAGAGAAAATAAATGCATAGAGATAGCAAATCCACACTCCATGATCTCATGGAATTTTGACCTGGAGACATTTTAAGAAATTAATCACAGTAAGCTCTGCCAATGACAATGCTGAAAACACTAAGGAAAAAGGCGATAGGAGTCTGCCCTACATAATAAGCTCATAGTGTTGCATTTAGTACCTTAGTAAATTCATCATAGCTCATGATCTGGTCCACATCTTTGTGGGTTTGTTACATTTTTTTGAAGAAATCCATCATTCAGGGAGGTACATTGGCCTAGCTGAGAGACTGCTAGAATGACAACTGATTAACTTACAATGAGAAATTACCCTTATAGAAACTATGATATTCACTTTTCGTGACCAGCCCATTCTCCCTTTGCCAATTTAGGAAATTACAGTTACAAATAATTGTCATTGTGACCAGAACATTCATGTTCCCACCATAAGACTATTTTCTCCCTGTATGAAAGCAGAAATGACAATCAGCAGACAGTTTAGTCAGTGTGGAATCAGATGCAGAGTTAAGAGATTGAACGCTTCATGGATCTAGGTTAAGATTACCTGATGCTTTTTCTTCTCCATTAAACAGTTATATCAGTGATATCAGAATATACAACATACTTAGCCACCTCACCAATGACCCTATAGAAGGAACCAGAATCATCAAGATCATTAGCTAGGGCACTATCTCCTGAATAGTATTTCCTCTTTGCTTCCAGTTTCCATTCAAACAAATTGCAATCACATTTTGCAAGACTGGAGGTCATTATATTCCTTCAAGATAACCACAACAATGTTCTTTGAGAGCCCACTATGGACTAAACACCTGCATTATCTCATTTAATCACAATTGGGCAAGATAATATATTTGGAGAAGAGTAAACAGGTCTTAGAGATGTTAAATGATTTGCCCCAGTGAAGACAGCATTAGATGGGAAAAGGAGTATTCTATCTACCTAAGCCATTTGAAGTCCAAGACTTCCACTAGAAGTCCAGATCCAATACCATCCACCTGAGGAAAAAGTATAAGCACACTTGACCATATCTCTAAAAACTCTTGAGAAGCTGTGACAGAATGGGTCAGATAGTACGTGATGCATGAGTTTTGAGAAGAATGACATCGCTATGGGACAAGGTGGACAAAATATTGGGAGGGGGTAACATCAAGTTGGGAAACACTTCTTCAAGTGGTAGAACATAAAAAGGTGAATAAAAACCTCCCATATGACCCTGCAATCCCCCTACTGGGAATATACCCTGAAGAACTCAAATCACTCTATCAAAAAGATACCTGCACATGTATGTTTATCGTAGCATTGTTCACAATAGCAAGAACCTGGAAGCAACCAGGCTGTCTATCAAAAGAGGACTGTATTTAAAAAATATGGTACATATACACAATGGAATACTACACAGCCATAAAAAAGAACAAAATCATGAATTTTGCAGCAACCTGGATGGAACTAGAGACTATAATACTGAGTGACCTCTCACAGAAACAAAGATCTGAGTATCACATGTTCTCACTCATACAGTGGACCTTGATCATCCAATGTATTACCATAAGAAAATGACTGACAGTGGTGGGAAACTATGGGGGGAGGGAGAGGAAGGGAGATGGGATTAATGGTAGCAAACATATGTCTGGGGATGGGGAGACACCTCTTATCAACAAGGGTGCCTAAGTGAAGCATATTTGTATACCTAACCCTTAACTGTGCCCCACAATGTCATAATAAAAAATATTGATTACAAAAAAAAAGGTGAATAGCCGACTTAGCATCCCTCTTCTCACAACCATAACAGAACTCTTTTACATTAAGCCTAGATACAACTTCAGAATCTTTTGAAACACAGCAATTCACAGTTATTAACAGGTTGCCACCTTTAGCATACAAGATGGAATCTATAGTCACCATCTCTGGGTTGGAGGCTGAATCTACAAAGCACAAAAAGGACTCAATGATTTAGTCTCTTTGGTAGAAAGAAATGATATATTAAAAGAAGTCAGGTAAAACTTTTGTTTCAGACAATTCATGAGAACTCAATTTAAGCAATGACATATGTATGTGTGAGAGTCTATCTATGTTTCTATCCATATTTACTCATATGTATGTATGTGTGAGTGTGTATGTGTGTGTGTGTGTTTATGTGTGTTTGCAGAAGAGATATTTGCAGAGATGTCAACTAGAACTATCCAAAGATAGTCAAGTTATTGCAAAATCATTACATGATGGTCTTTGCAAACAACAGAGGAGGGTAGCTTTTTAGACCCACCATTCCTATAACTGATGCTTCATTCCTGAATAAAGCTGGCATTATTCCCTAAGGAGGACGAACATTTGAACAGTATTGTCAGTGAATGAGATCTGTAAGGACCTATTTAAATTTTTTTTTTAATAAAAAGCGTTCTTGCTTGATTCAACCTCCATAAGAAAAAGTATTTCCAGAAAAAATGTAATGGAGAAATTCTTGCAAAGTCATGTCTCTACCATATTAACAAACCCACAAAGAAAAACAGAAGTCCAACAGAGGAACTGAACCAGCTCATTCTACCCATTGGATGCCTCAACTCTGAACCCAGGAAAGAAGAAGTATGGGCTCAGGCTTTGGTCCTTCCGTTTTGAGGTTTGAACAGCCGAACTGAGTCATTACTCTACTTGTTCATTCATTCAACATCCAACAAAAATGCATGGCTTCATCTGTGCACGTATTCATTCACACCGTTAGCAAGTTAGTAATTCATGTAGGAAGCATTTGCCGAAAGCCAACACTTTTCAGGCATTCTGCTAGCAACTAAAGATCCAGAGAGGAAGAAGACACAGTTTCTACCCTCAGGGAGCTCACTATTCAGTTGAGCAGTTGATAACTTAAAAAATGATTGACAACTGAACAAACAATTGCAATATAGCATGGAAAGTCTAATGGCACAGTTACACAAAAGGCAGAGCAGTGGAAACAAATTAAAGAGCCCAAGTTCTTCCCAAAGGCATTCTGTGTGCAGAATATTTTTCAAGGCATCCAAGTTTCTCCAGGTCTTGGAGTCTTGGGAGAAATGCCATGTCCTCTGGTTCTCCCTGAAATTCCAGCATCTGCACTGCATCCCTCCCACAGCTGAGTCAATTTGATGCCACTCTACCCCACTGCTGCTAGCTCTGTTCTCTCCCAATATCAAAGGACAGGACTGGCAGGAAAAGAGGAACCTAAAAACTCAAATTAAAGGAAGAAGCAAAATGTATACATATTGTGACTACAAATCTGGAAAACCCCAAGGAATCAACTAAAGTATCATTAAAGTCAAAGCAAGAATGTGAGAATGCTGAGTTTTCTCATGTGCAAACAAAATCAGAAGATATAAAGTAAAAGAATCCAATTCAGAATGTAGTAATAATAAATTGACAACAAAAACTGTCAAAAATGTATATTATAAAACTTTTGATGAAACCAAGAACTTAAAGCAGTGCCTTAAAGATATTCTTAGTGAAAAAAGGGGGGGCTTCTAAGAATTATAGGGATACTAGCCCACAGAACCCAAGGTAGAAAGGGTCTATCACCAAGAGGTATGCGGATGTGGTCTTTTTCTTTAGGCTGGATGCAGTAGTTCACATCTATAATCCCAGCACTCTGGGAGGCTAAGACAGAAGAACTGATTGAGCCCAGGATTTTGAGACCAAGCTGGACAACAGAGGAAGACCCTGCCTCTGTAGAAAATAGAAAGACTAGCTGGGCATGGTGATGTGTGCCTGTAGTCCCAGCTACTTGGGAGACTAAGGCAAGAGGATTGTTTTATCCCAGGAGTTCAAGCCTGCAGTAAGCCATCAGCATGACTCTGCACTTCACCGTGGGAGACAGAGTGAAATCCTATACAAAATAAAAATTAAAAATCAAAGATCAAAGAGATATGTGTGATCTTTGTCTTTAAATAAATAAACACAATTTTTAAAGGAGTTATTCTACCTGGTGCCAGACAGGACAGAAATAATTCAAAATGAAAAGAGGTTTTTGGAACAATCTACAGAAACAACAAGACTACTTTGCAGCAAGCACAGGGCACCTTTTATGGAATAGGAAGGATGATTTGTTCTTATTCAATAAGCACCCAAAGTGGTGTGCAAAGAAATGTTTTCAAAGAATGTTGACTGCGATACTGTTGATACTTAAAAACTCATACAACCCATTCTTTTCCCATCAGTGAGGCAATGGTAAATCAATGCCAATATACAGATCAAGTGAACTCCTGTATGGTTTTATACATGTTTTATCTGTATGTTTTAATATGGAAAGATTTCTATGATTATGTAAGCATCATTTGGTTTTTACTGAAGACTGGGTCGGGAAGTAGATGCTATGAAGACAGGAACATTGTCTTTTTGTTCACTGCTGTGTCCCCAGCACTCAGAACAATACCTGGGACATAGTAAATGCACAATAAGTGTATCTTCAGTGAGTGAATTCATTTAAAATGCTTAATTATCTCACAAGGTCTTAACCAATGTTATCCACAATTATTGTTTTTCAAAGAAATATAGTTTTGCAAAACTGGCAAATGAGATGCTACCACATAAGCTATTACTGCAGGCCAGAGAAATTTGCTTTCAAAACTTGCTATTGAAACAATCTGGGGCATGGGTTCAGAGAACTTCCTTACTTGAGAAGCTCTTTCTTGGAAGATGGCCCTATTAAAAGACTTACCTACTCAGCACCACAGCTGATACCACATTTCCTCTCTGTCCACTCTCAAGACCTTTTTTAAGATGCCAGGTCTCACTGACTTCTCTGTTCTCATTAACTTGTCACTGTTCCAATGTTCTTCCCCCATTACAAGGAATGACTAGGACAGTTACACCACTGGCCTCCTGTCCTTCCTGCTGGCATTGCAACAGAGAAAGATCACATTGTCTGCCCATCTGGGACACTCTCAGAGAACAGGCTGGGCACAAAGAAATTGGTCAGGCATATCTTGAAGTGGGTGTTTGTTTCTCCAATTTTAGGTAAATTGCAGGTTTACCATGAGCCTGCCATTGTACTATGAAACATCACACATAACTCCATTTATCCTCGTGGCAATCCTGTAAAGTAGCACTAGGGTTACTACTTCCAAGTAAAGAATAGAAAGACTAGAGAGTTTCAGGGCAAGGAAGGGCAGGAGTTGAATCCCAGTCCATCAGACTCCTAAATTCATGCTTTGAACTAGTAGCAGATTGCAGTCTATCATCATAATTTCACTGAAAAACCTTCCCCAAAACTGAGTATAATGCCAAGTGTTCTCTTTCTGGTGAGGGCAAGAATGAGAAGAAACAGTGTAAATAAAAGGCAGTGAATACAACTTGCCATATGTGACAAAACACACACACACACACTATCCTGGTTGGGACATACTTCTACGCGGATGGGATGCATATCCAATTTTGCTTACTCATTATGTAGAATCTTGACTGCCATCCCTGGGCCAAATCCAGTCAGTCTGCGGGTAAGGAAACATGCCGTTTCCTATATTTTTGGTGGAAACACACCAGTGCAAGCTCTCTTGGATTGTAATTGTAAAGAATGGGTTGGGAGCCTTATATTTCATGTTTATTAACATAGTGATTCTAATCACTTATAGCAAAACCTCTAAACATGGGAAAGGACCCACTGTCTGCTCACCCATCTAATGTTGATGAAGCATCTTTTCCTGAGGCCAGATATATTCCAGAGCACTAGGGAAGCAAAGCTGAGCAAGAGAGACAAAGACCCTGTTCTCATGGAAATTAACTTTGAGAGAGAACAATAGGTAAGGTATGCATAACTAACTATATAATAATAATAATAAATGTCAACTATTGATAGGTGTTAGAAAGAAAGTAAGTCAGGGCAAAAAGACAGAAACTGAAACAGGAGCTCAGGGCATGTAGAGAGCAGACCTCTCCCTGTGTCATTACATGACAGAAGGGGTAACACCGCTCTCTGGGGACTCTCTCTTATGAGGTACTAGTCTCATTTCTGAGGGCTCCAACCTAACGGTATAATCACCTCCCAAAGTCCTCACCTCTAAATACCATCATGTTGGGAATTAGGCTTCAACAAATGAATTTGGGATGAGGAAACACATTCATTTCCATACCTAAAGTGGAAAGCCACAATGTAGTATATTGGTCAGCTACTTCTGCAATAATGCCAAATGACAAATAGCTCCAAAATTTAGTAACTTACAACAAGTGTTCTTGAAAGAAGATTGTCCCAGTGTCTCCTGTACTTTTGCTCAGTGAGCAATGGGACTGACTGTCATTGTTCCAAAGTATTTTTTCAAGAATGCATGTAAAATGAACAGTCTTGGCTATAAAGGGAAGGTTTCCCTAGGCACAAAGGCTAGACTTGCTTTCTATCCCATATGGCAAACATATCTGTCTCCAGAGCACATCAGAAGGTAAGCTAACTGCCTATTATAAAAGATTTGAGTTCCTTAAGTTCAAAAATCCATCATGCCATATAACCCAGTCATCTGGCCCTTTGAGTACCACCTTATGAGAACTGGGGCATATGGAACTGGCACAGAAAAATGCTGATACTTTTGCTATTGCTATTTTGTGAGTAATAAATTTTTTTTGTATCTGACATATGCCCCTCATGTCTTCCATCAGCATCCATGACTTTGCCAGGTTAACTTGTTAGTTTGCAAAAATAATCTATTATTTTTCACATTTCTTGACAGTCTTGATTTCTCACTCATGGGTCTGTAGGAAGACTCTGCTAGGCTCAGCTGGGATTGGCTAACTCCATCCAGATTCTGATTAACTCAATCTGTCCCTCTTTGAACTGGAAGCTATTGAGACCATGTTCTTTTCCAAGTCAGTAGCAGATGTGCAAGAGTTTAAGCCACACCACACAAACATATTTCAAGCCCCAACTTTCATCAAATGCACCTATATATTTCACTGGTCAACTCAAGTCACATGGCTGGTACTAAATTCAGTGGAGTGGGAATGCATTTTCCACTTTAAGATCATGTGGCAGAAAGAAGTTGTGGAGAATCAAGATGTATCCTATCTAACATGCTGGTCACAAAGAGATTGCTCAGGAGCACTGCCCTCACCCAATTTTCGATATCCTATGAAAGCTGGCCATTGCCCAGTGCCACATTTTTTGTTCTAGCTTGGGATAGAAATGAATGAAAATACATTCACAATAGCAAAAACGTGGAACCAACCATGCTGCCCGTCAAAACTGCACCAGATTTTTTTAAATGTGGTGCATGTACACAATGGAATATTACACAGCCATAAAGAAGGACACATTATGAACTTCACAGCAACTTGGATGGATTTAGAGTCTATAATACTGAGTGATCTAACACAGAAACAAAGAACTGAGTACCACATGTTCACACTCATAAGCAGACCCCAAACAATTATCATAATACTATAAGAAAGGGATAGGCAATAGCAGGAAACTGCCAGGGGAGGAAGGGGAGGGGCACACTTCATCAATAAGGGTATCTGATCTCAAACCAGGTAAAATGGGGACCAAAGTGAGGCCCAAACTTCACCTGTACAGTAACCGTTTGTATACCTAAACCTGAATTATACTCCACATCTTTAAAATAAAAACTAAAAAATGTTTCGAATTTAAAAAAACAGAAATAAAAGAAAATACAAAAATACATTACATTATTATAATAAGCAATATGCCTACTACTGAAATATGTCATAAACACTGAAATAAGTAGTATACATGGTCAGCCATAGTTGTCAATAGCAACTGAAAAAAAGCAAAGAAATAAAGGTTTCCTTAACGCCTCCAGAAGGAACATAATCCTGAAGTTCTCTTGATTTCACCCCAAGAAAATTCATTTCATACTTATGACCTCCAGAACTGTAAAATTATAAATTCAAGGTTAATTACTTTACTTAGAAGGAAGTGAAGAGCCTGGCAAAGAAAGCCTATATTATCATAGTATATCCCTAAATCATCATAAACAGATTGTAAGTAGAATCATAGACATTAAAGTCACTGGTGAGGACCCAGACGAAAGGGAAGAATCGATTATTAGAAAATAGGGGAAAGTCAGTCTTTGGTTTATAATGTCAGAAAGGTCGGCTGAATTGTGTTCTATATTTATGTAGAGATCAGAACTTTGCAAGTGATGAATTTGTATATCTAGCTCAGGGGATTTCCAAGCAAAGTACATAAGATGTGGCCTGGCTTCTTGTCACTGCTGATGGTAGAAAGTGAGTGGGAAATGATAAATTGAGGAGAAAACTGTTAAGCAAAAAGGAACAAGGGCTTCATGATTTGGTAATGCCCAGTCTATCCAAATTCCAAAAACTGCTAACATCTGTAGATTCACTGTCAGGAATGTGTACTCTGAAGAGAAAGCCAAGGATGTGGCTAAACAATATTTGCTAGTGCCTTAGAAGGATCAAAGAGTCGGAGTGTCCAGCCGGGCTCGGGGGCTCAGCCTGTAATCCCGCGCCTTTGGGGGCTGAGGTGAGTGGATTGCCTGAGCCTGCGGGTTCGAGACCCGCCTGGGCAGCGAGACCTCATCTCTACAATAAATCAAAAAATCAGCCAGGCGTGGTAGCACATGCCTGTAATTCCGGCTACTCGGAAGGCTGAGACAGAAGGATCACCGGAGCCCAGCAGGTCGAGGCTGCGGTGTGGCCGGGAGCGGCCACTGCACTCCAGTCTGGGTGACAGAGTGAGATTCCAACTCAAAAAAAAAAAAAAAAAAAGTCGGAGTGTCCAATCACACAAAGGGCTTTTTGAAGAAGTTATATTTGTGAATAATTCATAGATCACTTTAACTATCTCACCAGAAGGCAAAAATTAGAGGTGAAATTACCTAGAAAACCACCTGTGGAGGAGCTTTTTGCCTAAGTGAGTCCCATGACCTAAACAGAAGGCCCACAGGGTTCTTTAAAATTGTATACCGGCATAAACACTGCCAGCTTGGATTGAAGGAAACAGTGAGCAGAGAACATGAAAGAAGCTAATGGAATCCCAAAGTTCTATAGAAAGGGAAAAGGCTGATATAACTACTCAGTGACAAGTATATGGAAGAATGGTCCTGAATAAACTAAAAACAGAACTATCATATGGCACAGCAATTTCACTACTGGGTATGCATTCAAAAGAAAGAAAATCAATGTATCAAGGAGGTATCTGCCCTCCCATGTCTGTGGCAGCACTATTCACAATAACCAAAATATAAAACCAATCTTGCCAGGCTCAGTGGCTCAGCCTGTAATCCCACGCTTTGGGATGCCGAGGTGAGTAGATGGTCAGAGCTCGCGGGTTCTAGACCCGCCTGGGCAACTTGGCGAGACCTCATCTCTACAATAAATCAAAAATCAGCCAGGTGTGGTAGCATGTACCTGTAATTCCGGCTACTCGGAAGGCTGAGGCAGAAGGATCGCCGGAGCCCAGCAGGTCGAGGCTGCGGTGGCCGGGAGCGGCCACTGCACTACAGTCTGGGCAACAGAGTGAGACTCCAACTCAAAAAAAAATCAATCTTAATGACTATCAATGGATAAATGGGTAAAGTAAATCTGGTGTATATATATATATATATATATATATATATACAGGCCATTATGTTAAGTGAAATAAGCCAAGCCAAGCACAGAAACACAATCAGCGTGTGTTCTCACTGATATGCTGGAGCTAAAAAGATGATTCTTGAGAAGATAGAGAGTAAATTGGTGGTTGCCAGATTCCAGGAGGGGTAAGGGAGAGAGGGAGACAAAGTTTGATTAATAGGTACAAACATATAGTTTCATAAAATAAACAAGACCTCGCATTTGATACATTAGTAGGATGACTATAGTTTACAATAGCCTATTGTATATTTCAAAATGGCTGGAAGAGGATAATTTGAGTATTTCTGGTATAGAGAAAAGACAAATATTTAAGGTGCTAGGTATCCTGGTTACACTGGCCTGATCTTCACAAGTTACAGGAATTTATTAATTTATCACTTGTACACCCACAATATATACATTTGTTATATATCAATTTTAAAATAAAACTTTTTTTTACAATGGAGGAATGACTAATTGTGGGGTCATGAGCCCAGTGAGCAAATTCATGGCCCACAAAGCATTACTCCTAGGTCTCAAACCCTAATTGAATTTGCCAGGCTGAATTTCAAAATTACTTGGGACTGGCAACTCCTTTTTCCCTTTTATTTTCTCCCCTATTGAATGGAAATATCTAATATTGCTATCCTAGGCCTACTCCATCATTGCCTTTTGAGAGTAGATAACTTGTTTTCTAGTTTCATGGGCCCACAGATGATGAGATGTTTTACCCCAGAATTGAATCCAATTGAATCAACTGAATCCAAGTCTCACCCATATACATTTTGATTATTTTGGTGAGGAAACATGGGACTTTTTTGTTGGTGAGATTCAGCTAAGAATGTGGACTTCATATTGTGATACTATAAAAAAAAGATTGGCCAGGCTCGGAGGCTCAGCCTGTCATCCCGCACCTTTGGGAGGCTGAGGTGAGTGGATTGCATGAGCCCGTGGGTTCGAGACCCGCCTGGGCAGCGAGACCTCATCTCTACAATAAATCAAAAAATCAACCGGGCATGGTAGCGCATGCCTGTAATTCCGGCTACTCGGAAGGCTGAGGCAGAAGGATCGCCAGAGCCCAGCAGGTCGAGGATGCGGTGGCCGGGAGCAGCCACCGCACTCCAGTCTGGGCAACAGAGTGAGACTCCAACTCAAAAAAAAAGATTGACAGTAGCAGAAAACTGCAGTGGCTTGCGGGGGCAGGGAGGTGGGATTGGTAGCAGTGGAAAACTGCCTAGGGAAGAGGGACCACACCTCACCCACAAGGGAGCCTGGACAATGAATATTTGCAAACCTAATCCTGAATTGTACCCCACAATTTCTCTGGAAACACTCAAATTATTCTCTTCTAGCTATGTTGAAATATACAATAGGCAATTGTCAAATATAGTCACCCTACTGATGTCTCAAATGTGAAGTCTTGTTTATTTTATGAAATTGCATGTTTTATTTTATGAAACTGTATGTCTTCATACGCTTCATACGTGGAGAACCTTGCTCTCCATGCGTGTCCACATTTCATCTCCAGAACCTGAGAAATGTTATCTGTTTGGAAAAGGGGACTTTGCAGATGTAACTGGGTTTAAGTTCTTGAAATGGGGACGTTAGTCTGAATTTTCCAAGTGGGCCCAATGCAATCACAAGGTTCTCTAAAAATGAAAGAGGGAGACAGAAGAGGAAGAGTCAGAGAAAAGATGACAGCAGCAGAAATTATTTGAAGATGCATTGCTGCTGGCTTTGAAGATGGAGGGAAGGGTCCCAGGCCAAGGAATGTAAGCATTCTCCAGAATTTGAAAAAGGCAAAAAACTAGATTTTCCCCTTGTAGTGGCCAAAAGCTTAATCCGAGAGACCACCAAGAGCCAATTTCGATGAAAGTTCAAGAAGGTTTTTATTTGCAAGCTCGAGCCTGGACCTCTGTCGACCACTGATGCAGCGGAGTACACCCAGAGGCCCTGGCTTCCTTAAGCAGATGCCTTTTATGCTTTTACACAAAGGGAGGAGGAGTTTGGGGGGCACTTTCCAGTCCTGTTACCCTTTAATTGGATAGTAACCTTTGGTTGTCAGCTCAATCGTGGAGGATTGGCTAGCTTGACTCGGGCTGACCTTGGCCCACTAGCTGGGGAAGTTGCAGAGACCCTAAAGCCTCCACACTAAGTGCAATCCTGCCAACCCCACATTTTCAGCCCAGGAAAACCTATTTCTGACTTAGGACATCCAGAAAAGTGAGATAAGGCATTTGCATTGTTTTAAGTCACTACGTTTGCAATAATTTGTTATGGAAACAACAGGAAGTGAACGTGATTCCAGAGCCCCACTTCTACACTCCCACACTTCCCTCCCTCGACACATTCATATTGGGATCACAATACCGATGTCACCTCACACTGAGCCTCATGGAAGGAGTCAAGGGCTTTTACACTGATCCTAAGACCCCCACAGGCTCATGGAGCAGCCATACGGAGCCTATAACATGTGCACTGGTCATCAGCCACCGTTGTGCTTTGAGCCAAATCTGAATGAGGCACATTCTTGGGAGGGGAGGGAGAGAAACCATAACTGAGATGGATTAATCTAGGGAAGCCCCTTATGTTGCAACCATCCAATAGAAGAGGTCATTTGTTCTCCTCAGAGATATGACAACAAAGTCCATCAGTGAAGTTCCAGTAGTCAAGAGATTCATCTTACAAAAGGAAGCATCTAACTAAGAGACAAGGGGGATTTAAGGTATGAAATATTTCAAATGATACCATGAACTCATCCCTTGATTTTTCTCAGTTATGCCATTTTTATAAATTAGGCAATTTTTATCATTATGTTATATTTGACTTCATATTTTAAAGTATATTTTAAAACTGGGTGTAATTATTACCCTTATGTTTCTTTCTATATCTGTTTTTGCTCGATGCTATTATTTCTGATACTAATCCACGATGACATATATATCTATTTCTTTTTTTGCCAGATATATCTATCTCATGCGTTCTAACTATTATATAGTGATCTATTTGTATTACAACTTATGTATTCATTCTTTAGTTAAATAACATCATTTTCTTTTTTTTCTTTCATATTTCAATTTACACATATTTAGGATTTTTCCTTGGGTACTTACCTAGAAATGGAACTGTTGGGTTATAAGGTGTAAGTGTCCTGAATTTACTTGATGGTATATTTTTCTTCTGTTTTAGTGAGAATGTCCTAATTGCAGTAACAATTAACCTCAGAATTACAGTAAAGTAGTGCATAAAATGCTCCTTCTTCTGGTGATCATCTTTTTCTACTTCTCAGTGCCAGAGAAGATAGCCACCATTCAGCTTCTTATTTCAAGCAGCCAGCAGACTGATATTTTAACTCCCAATGGAGGATAAGTTCTCAAGGGAGAGAACATGGCAAGCCACCCAAGTCAAGCATCTATCAATGATGTAACTAGCCAGGGAAGTAAAAGTAGGTTTGCATTTCCTAAGAGACTATCATGGCCCACCCTTTTATGCTGGGGTGGCGAATGGGCAGTTCTCCAAACAGAAACTCTGCAGTTCTAAAGAAAATCACCCAGGGATGCTGGGTGCAGTAGCTCACGCCTGTCATCCCAACACTTTGGGAGACTGAGGCAAGGAAATTGCCTGAGCCCAGGGGTTCAAGACAAGCCTGGGCAATTTGGTGAGCCCTCATCTCTACAATAAGTCAAAAAATTAGCCGGGCATGGTGGCGCATGCCTATGGTACCAGCTACTCGGAAGGCTGAGGTAGAAAATCACCTGAGCCCAGCAGGTAAGGGCTACAGTAACTGTGAACATACCACTGCACTCCAGCCTGGGTGAAAGTGAGAGTCCAACTCCAAAAAAGAAAAAAGAAAGTCACCCAGGGAGGACTCAAACAGAAATCCTCTCTGTCCCCATCTCTACTGGAAATTACCCAGTTTACTCTTTTGTGGATTTTCCAGAGCTACAAATCCTTCGCTTAGAGATTCTGTTTCTTGATTAAATATGGTAAGAATTTTTCAAACTTTGTTGGGATCCTGAATTGTGACAAAGATCACTGAGTTTCAAATCTCAAGAGGAGAGGAAAAAAATAAAGTTCAAGTGGAATAAGAGTAATACATCTGACCTAAAAACCTTTTTCCCAAGCCTAAGCAACTTTAGACAGATGGCCTTTCCAGGGTGATATGTAACTTGAAAGACTTTATCTTGGAATGGAGAAAAATAGGAAGTTGTTGACATGTGGCCTTTTCTAAGCCTGGTGGTCTATGTTCTAGTTTTAGCAAGGGCTTGTAACAATTACAGAACTTGTCAATTGCACTGCCAACCAGTCATGAGCAGAAACCTCATTTGCTGAGAATATTTCAAAATCTTACTTTCCAGTTGAATTTTCTTTTTTCATATATACACATGTATATATAAAATAACATATAAATGTTTCATATATATATATATAAATACACAATAATTCACAATCTCAGTGACTAGACTAGGTTTAGCCACAGATCAGTTGTGTGACTGTAGGTAAGGCTTTCTCTGTAAAATGAGAGGTTTGGTTACATTACCTATAAAGCCCTCTGCAGCTTAAACATTCTATGACAAACATGTTCATCGATACACATTGTAATATAATCATGACATAGACGGGGCAAGATGGCGACGGCATAGGTGAACTGGTGAGATTCTCTGAACCTATCAGTATTCTTCAGGGAATCTTTCTTACCTGTCTTTTTTCACTTCTTCCCAGCCCTGTGTCTCTCTCTCACCTGATAGTTGGGACCAAGACTGCAAACTGCTGAATAGACAGACTGTAAAGCAGAGGGAAAAGTGAACAAAACCAGAAGACCCTCATAAGGAAGAACAGGTCATTGCAGAAGAGAAATAAAAGCAACCCCACCTCCCCTCAAAAACAGAATTGAAGAGGGGGAGGGAAAGGGGTAAAGGGAGAAAAATCTACAGAAATGAAGAAAAACCAAAAGAAGAGTATGGGTCTCTCCCAGACGCCTGGGAGAGCAGACACTGAGAAAACTGACTTTGGAATACAAACAATGAAAAGTCCCCAGAATGAAGGGTCTCAAAATGCAAATGTAGATATCAAAACAATAATGGAGAGACTAAAAAGAATTGAGGAGACACAAGAAGAAACTAGGAAGGAGCTGATATCTGAGATAACAGTAATAAAGAATACTGTGAATGAAATAAATAACAAATTGACAAGCATGGAAAGCAGAATTACCCAAGCAGAAGAAAGAATCTCAGAGCTTGAGGACCAAAATATAGAAATAACCCAAACTCTTAAAAACACAGAAAATAAGCTAAAAAAGACAGAACAAAACCTTCAAGAGATGAGTGACTACCTCAAGAGGCCTAACCTAAGAATAATCGGACTCCCTGAGGCAGAAAGAGAAACAGAGACCACATTGGAACAAACTTTCCATGAGATCATGCAAGAAAATTTCCCTTATCTAATCAGTGATACAAAAATTCAAACACAAGAGATTCAGAGAACCCCCGCAAGACAACAAATGAGAAGACCAACTCCTAGACACATAATAATTTGCCTAAATAAAGTAGGCACAAAAGAAAAAATCCTAAAGGCAGCAAGAGAAAAAGGCCAGATCACCCACCATGGAAGACCAATCAGAATAGCAGCAGATTTATCTGCAGAAACCCTGCAGGCTAGGAGAGCTTGGAGCCCTATCTTCAAAGTCCTAAAGGATAAACAATTTCAACCAAGAATAACCTACCCAGCCAAGCTAAGCTTCATCAGTGAGGGAGAATTAAAATCTTTCCCAGATATCCAATCCCTAAGAACTTATGCAGCCACAAAACCATCTCTACATGAATACTTAAGAAGTACTAA
>NW_007232402.1:0-13393 GCF_000164805.1 Carlito syrichta
TACAGATCAATGCAATACCTATCAAAATTACCAGCAACATTCTTCTCAGACCTAGAAAAAACAGCACAGGAATTCATATGGAAACACAAATGACCAAGAATAGCCAGAACAATACTCAGCAAAAAAAACAAAGCAGGCGGTATCATATTACCAGACTTCAAACTTTACTATAAAGCTACAATCATCAAAACAGCTTGGTACTGGTATAGGAACAGGCATATAGATCAATGGAATAGAACTGAGATTCCAGAAGCGAAACCTCAATTTCTCAACCAACTCATCTTCGACAAAGCCTCTACCACCTACCACTGAGGAGAAGAGAACCTGTTCAGTAAATGGTGCTGGGAAAACTGGCTGACCACATGCAGAAGATTGAAACAGGACCCCTATCTATCCCCATACACAAAAATTAACTCCAAATGGATCAGAGACCTAAATGTAAAACCTCAAACCATAAGAACCTTAGAAAATGAAGGACATACCCTTATGGAAATCAGAACTGGCATCCAGTTCCTGAACAAAACCAGAAACCCACAGGCCATAAGAGATAAGATAGACAAGTGGGACCTCATTAAACTGACAAGCTTTTGCAAAACCAAAGAAATCATCAAAAGAGCAAAGAGAAAGTATTTGCCAACACCAGGTCTGACAGGGGGAAAGTATTTGCCGACACCAGGTCTGACAAAGGCTTAACATCTTGGATCTACAAGGAACTCAAACGTACTGAAAAGAAAAAAACAAACAACCCCATTATAAAATGGGCAAAAGATATGAACAGACACTTCACAAAGGAAGACATCCGAGCAGCCAACAGACACATGAAGAAATGTTCAACCTCACTAATCATCAGGGAGATGCAAATCAAAACCACACTGAGATACCACCTAACTCCTGTCAGAATGGCCATTATCAATAACTCAAAAAATAATAGCATAATAGCTGTTGGAGAGGGTGTGGCGAAAGGGAACACTCCTACACTGTTGGTGGGAGTGTAAACTAGTGCAACCTCTGTGGAAAGCAGTGTGGCGATTCCTAAAAGCTCTAAACATCAACCTCCCATATGGCCCTGCAATCCCCCTACTGGGAATACACCCTGAAGATTCTAATCACTCTATAAAAAAGATAACTGCACACGAATGTTTATCGCAGCATTGTTCACAATAGCAAGAACCTGGAACCAACCACGCTGTCCATCAAAAGAAGACTGGATTAAAAAAATGTGGTACATATACACAATGGAATACTTTGCAGTCATAAAAAAGAACAAAATCATGAATTTTGCAGCAACCTGGATGGAGCTAGTGTCTATAATACTGAGTGACCTCTCACAGAAACAAAGATCTGAGTATCACATGTTCTCACTCATATAGTGGACCTTGATCATCCAATGCACTACCATAAGAAAATGACTGACAGTGGTGGGAAACCACGGGTGGGGGGAGGATGGGACTAATGGTAGTAAACATCTGTCTGGGGATGGGGAGACACCTGTTATCAACAAGGGGGCCTAAATGAAGCATATTTGTATACCTAACCCTTAACTGTACTCCACAATATCAAAATAAAAAATATTGATTAAAAAAAAGGAAGAAATGAAACTGTCTCTATTTGCAGATGACAAGATTGTTTAAATAGAAAATCCCAAGCAATCTTCAAAAAAAATTTCAAAACTAATAACTGCTTCTAGCAAGGGTACAAGACATTAAAATGAACTAAATTAGTTAATAAAATCAAATTGCCAGCAAAATAATATTGGCCAGCTTACTCTATTTTGTTTAAAACTTTCATATTAGTCACCTGCCTGACCTAAGAATCAATGTCTATGTGTAATTACAATAATGTCCCCATGACCACAGACCCCCCGGCTTTATTTCCTTTGGGCAGGTTATGCTGACCATTGCCTGCTGACCATTACAGAACTCCTTTGCCATAAGTTCCATGTAATTGTATACTTTGTTAACTGAAATCAAATGTTACGCTTTGACATTTTCAGAGTTTGTTCTTATATTCTGTTAGTGACCTAACCAAGGTAACTCCATTATATAATGATTCTTCTTCCTTGTCTCTATGTAACTATCTTAAACTATATCTTAATGGCAGAACTCCAGGGACTTTCTGGACACTGGCTATACCTAGGACATGAAATTAATCATAACTCCCTAACAATTAAAGTTCCCATTTTGGTTGCCAAGTTGTTAGTTAATAGGTGCTATGGTCACTAAGTTGCTATGTAGCCAATACTACAAATTTTACCTACAAAAGCTTGCCACAAACTGCACCAGTTTGCCAAGAGTTTTTCTGGCATTTGCCTACTCTTGACCCGCGTGTTTAATAAATTCATAATTAATTAGACAACTTGCTGGCGTAACTTTTCGCTTACTCAGTTATAATAACATAAGGTTAATAATCGTAAAAATCAGTTGTATCTATATATACTAGCAAGGAACAACTATAAACCAAAATTTAATAATTGGAATCACTTATAGTAGCCACCCAAACAGGAAATACATATAAATCTAATAACATATGTGTAAGATCTGTATGCTAAAACTACAAAACACTGATGGAAGAAATTTTAAAACTCCTAAATAAATGGAAAGAGATATACTGTTTTCATAGACTAGAACACTCACTATTGTTAAGATATCAAATTTTCCCAATTTTATCTATAGATTAAATGCAATCCTAATCAAAGTCTCAGCAGAAATTTTTAAATATTGACTTGCTGATTCTAAAATTTGCAGGAAAAAGAAAATGGAATTAGAATAGCTAACACAATACTTAAAAAGAAAATTCATAGCACCTAGTTTTAAGACTAACTATAAATCTACTAGAAACAAGTGTGGTATTGTTGAAAAGAGTAAACATATTGTTCAATGGAAAAACTAGAGAGTTCAGAAACAGAGTCATACAACTCTGGTAAATTGATTTAAAAATATTTTTAATTGATAAATAATAATTGTATATATGTATTTATAGAATACAATGTGATGTTTTGATATATGTATACATTATAGAATAACTGAATCAAGATTTATTTATTTTTTGAGTTGGAGTCTTACTCCATTGCCCAGGCTGGAGTGCACTGGTACACTCACAGCTGCCCCAGCGTCGACCTGCTGGGTTCAGGCGATCCTTCCGTCTTAGCCTTCCAAGTAGCCAGAACTACAGGTGCGCACTACAATGCCCAGCTAATTTTTTAAAAAATTTATTGTAGAGATGAGGTTTTGCCAAGTTGCCCAGGCTGTTCTTGAACCTGAAGGCTCAGGCAATCCCCTCACCTTGGTCTCCCAAAGTGCTGGGATTACAGGCTTGAGCCACTGTGCCCGGCCTAAATCAAGATTTTAAACATATCTATTACCTCACCTACTTATTATTTTTGTGGTGAGAACATTTAAAATCTATGCTTCTAGCAATTTTGTAATATACAATACATTATTATTAACTCTAGTCACCATGCTAAGCACTAGATCACTAAAATGTATTCCTCCTAACCAAAACTTTGTATCTTTTGAAGGCCAATTATCTTTGACAAAGGTAGAAAGATAATTCAAGGAGAAAGGATAGTTCTTCAAAAAAAGGTGTGGAATAATTGGACATTCAAATGCAAAAGAAAAAAAGAACTTCAACCTATCCTTCACACCTTATACAAAAATCAACTCCAAAATAGAGAATAGGTCTAAATTTAAAATGTATAGTTATAAAACTTGTAAGAGAAAACATAGGAGAAAAAAATGTTGTCCTATACACAATTGTTTTTTATAATTTCCTTGGCTGGTTCTAGAGAGACAGACTGCTCATATAGAGACAACAGCAACACATGGTGTGTTAAGCAGAATCTCAGAATGATTGCTTTTAAACATTAAATATCTTTAAAATTTTAAATATTAACTAACTTTAATGAATAATGGTGATTTGAACTATTTTCCAAATGAACAAAAAAATACCTGAGAGACTTTATTACCAATGGCAACTTCTAAGGAGCATACTTTAAGAAGAAACAGTCATTCTTCTGTTTGAAGATAAAATGAAAGCAGACTTGATCAAATTATAGTGAACACTAAACTACAAAAACCATGCAGTCCCTGGCAACATCAATTTAAAAAATATTTAGATATAATAAAAGTATATCTCACATATTTTTAAAAAATAGAATAGCAAATTCTGTGCTTCCTAAATAATTTTACCAAAGGCCAAATAATCTAGTTTTTAGAATATTATCCATCACTATCTCCTTAAAAATGTGATGGGCCTTCTGTTGCATAAAATATTGGGTACTCTTTTATCAGAATTGATTTGTGCTAAAGCACTCATAGTGCATGGGTGTTGACCACAAGACTCTGAACACTCAGAAGGTCTTATGAGGATTACTGTCAGGAAGCAAACACACTGGAAGACAAAGTCTCCTTTGCTCATGTGTGAGCTTCAGTCTCCAGTGAGACACAGCAAAACCACATCTTCGCTTTCACCATTGTATAGTGCACGTTCATATATGTCTTAGTCTATTTTTAATTGTATTTCCTTGGTTTCTCAGTCTACTTTTAAAGTCACCATCCCACTACTTTACCTTCCAAGTCATTATATAGATGTTACCCTATTTTTCTTTTCAGACTTTTTATGGATTTTTTCATTCAATTATTCTTCTTTGCAAAAACAGTCTATCTCCAGTCTGGGTGACAGACTGAGACTCTGCCTCAAAAAAAAAAAAAAAAAAAAAAAAAAGAAAAAGAAACAAACAACACAACTGAAAATGAACAAAAGTGTTGAACTCATTTCATCAAAGAAATATAAGGATAGTAAATAAGCACATAAAAAGATGCTTAACATCATTAGTCATTAGGGAGATGGAAATTAAAACAACAATGATATATAATACATACCAATTAGAATGGCTAAAACAAAGAAACAGATAATACTAAGTACTGATTAGTATATAGAGCAACCAGTCATACATTGCTGTTGGGACTTCAAAATGGTATAGCCATTCCGAAAAACAGTTTGATATCTTTTTATAAAGCTAAACATACACTTATCACGAGTCTCAACAAGCCTATTCCTAGGTATTTGCCCAAGAAAAGTGAACGTTCCTATTCATAGAAAAACATTTAAAGAAATATTTTTAGTAGCTTTATTCATAATAACCAAAAAAAGGGAAATAACTTTCTAATGGTAAATGAATGAGCTAAATACTACTCAACAGCAGAAAAACTACTGATACATGAAATAACAAGGATAAATCTCTCAAAGCATTATGTTAAGTGAAAGTTCCAGTCTCAAAAAGCTACATTCCGCTTGACTCCACTAATATGACATTTTTGAAAAGGTACAACTATAGTTATAAAGAATAGATTGGTGGTTGCATTGGTTAAGGATAGGGGAAGGATCTAACTACGACGGGACAGTGAGATAGAAATTTTAGGAATTTAAAAACTCTTGATTACAGTGGTGCCAAAAATGCATAGAACCGTAAGTCAAAAGAATGAATTTTACTTTATATAACTGTAAAAATAAATAAATAAAAATTTAAAAAATTACTGTTTGCCTGGTCTGCTTTTCACTGTTACAGTCATCTATTCTAAGACCATTGGTTTATGCCAGAATCACAAGTTCAGAAGTGAGATTTGTGGGAAACTGGTGCAATTCCCAACTCAATGCAGAAATTTCCCCTAGATGCCTCCTGGGAACTTCTGCTTGGAGATCATTAGCAAAGAGAAACTCCCTATCTCCCAAATCAGACCAGTTCATAGTAGATAGTTTTTGCTGCAAGTTATTTCTTTTATAACCAAAACTGGTTTCCCCACCAGTAGCCCCTACTGGTTCTAGTACTATTCCCTGGAACTACAGATATCAAGGCAGGAGTCCTCTCTTCCACTGTAGTGGTGGCAGAACCTTACAAGGGGATAGCTTGAAGCCACTATCCCCCTGTAAGGTTCTAGCAGATTACTTAGAATCTTAGTAGAAGCCAAGAATCTGGACCAACCCCTCTGTATGATAGTCTGTGAAATCCTGGGCTACCCTGAGCCGTGGAGAAGGCATCTATCTGGTTCCAGCCCTAGAAGTGCCCGAATCATACAGTGGGAATCCTCTGGAGAGGAAGAACATGCTTCTAGGTCCCTTCCCTGAATGAAACTTGACCAGTCACTCTCCTTTTGATCAGAAAGCTACATGATGTTCATTTCTTTCTTCTGAATCTTTTCTGGCCTCTAATTGCATGAACAAAATCTACAAATCAATTTTGGCCAGCAAGTAAGGAAAAATCCTTAAACAGGATTCAAGTTGGCCAAGCTATAGTCCATTCCCACATGAACCATGGCCTGGTCATATAAGCCACCTGCCTAAGCAGAAGGGGATCATTTCAGTGAACATCCTGGATACTGCTAGGTGTTGTCTTACCTGTTTGAAGTTGCCATTTTTCCTCTGCTCCCAATCCATCATGTCATGAAAGATGGGAATCATGATATTTCGCACTTCTGGCTGTGGGACCAGTGTTACACCCAGAAAAGGACCAATCATTCCCGGAATAAAGTGGATCTTATGTTCACCTGAATGACAAAATCCAGCACATATTAGTTCATGGCTGCTTTGCTCTTTCCATGGAAACTTCTCAAGTGGGGCCACAGCACATGCTATGATCAGTACTGAAAGCTTCTGAGAGCAAAGCAAGCATTTTCTTACGGTTTTCGGAGATACTCCCTCTCAGTTTTTTAGATTTAATAGATACAATTGACCTAATCTGGTTAAAGCAAATGTGCAACAGAAAAAAACCAAAAAAAACCCCCCAAAAAACCCAAAAACGACTTTTCCAAATAATTTCCTGAAAGGCTCTACAAAGTATCTGAAAACCTCTCTGAGGTCAAGGAACAGAGTTTACAACTGTAGACAGAACGGGTTTCTGAGTAACCTACGATAGTTTCAGATGGTCTATTCACAGCATTTGTTTAAAAAGAAAAATCCACATATTTTTACTTAAACACAATGCATTCTCTCTACAGTTTCTACCTCTAGCCCAGAGGGATTCAAGTGATGAGGCTATTCTAGTCTCTGGTCTAACCACCAGAGGTCTAAAGTCCATGAGCCTTTCACTACCTGTTTTCATGTATGTCAGAGAAGCCACCCACTCCTGAGTTAGTAGGAGTCTCCTGCACAGCCCCACCCTAGCACACTGGCTTAGAGTCCCTCTCTTTGCCTGCCCTGAACTCCCCTTGTCTTCATACTACATTTCTGATGCTAGCACTACACCTACTCAACTCAGCTCAGTTCATCCCTCAACTTTCTTAATGAAGCCTTTTCATGGTATATAAGTGGTGTTTCCCTCTGATTAGCCTGCTATCATGGGCGTGTTCTGAGAAGCCAGAACCAGCACTGAGGACTATGAGGTAAGATTTTTCTCTTCCTTGCAATGGTGAAACAGAGGTGAACCATCTTCCAGAGCTCTGCTTTCAGTCCTTCAGAGACTAAGGAGGAGACAAACTGTAAGCCTGTGCAATGACTGCTGTAGCCAAGTAAAACCAACTCTCAGGGACTACAGAATGTCATTTTCACCAAAAGCAATGAGGCAGAAATGACATTATCAGGCAAATCTGGCATTTTGAAAAGAAGAAAATGGTCAGAAGTAAATGCTAGCCCTGAGGCTGATTCTTCATATTTTTTGCATATTCCAACCCTGGTACTTGGTACAGCTGCCAGTCTCTTGCATTTCTGGGAATTTCACAGTCAACATCAGGGTTAAAATCCCATATCCAAACTGTGCTGGATGCAGGAAATAAGAGCACCGAAGCTGCAGAGTCTGCTTGGGAAAATGCACCTCTACTTATGAATGGGAGGCCCTACTGCTGGCAGGTATACCTCGCACCTTGATTGCCCCTCTAGGTTAGTGGTGGGGATGGCTAACAGAGGATCGAAGATTTTGTGGCCATCTTCCTGCAGCTTCAGAACCATGAGCTCAGTTGAAAGCAGACTTGCAATAGTAATAGCACCTTCTCTAGTATCCTGGCAGGCCATCAGAACCCTATAGTATCACAGAATGGGCCACCCAGTCACCAGGGCAACCCAAAAATTCTACCAAAAACACTGATATAACAAGGTTAGATTCAAAGCAGTGGATATTTTCAAAGCATTCAAAGCAGAAGCTGTGCAAGCAAGAGGAGCCAAAATCAATCTCACTCAGAGGCTGCAGTTCCTTTCTCACATGTTCCTTCATGCAATCAGTGTAACTTAGCTGGATGTATGAAAAGAGATACCCAACAAATGTTTCAATCTTTATTAAAATTAATGGCTGTTTTTTCTCTTGTGCTAGGTATCTCCAAGATCTATCCTTTTGAGCCTGCAACATCCAGACTGGGGCATGAAGATCAAAGAGGATCTTACAGGCATGGGTTCTCAAATTGGAAAAAACTACTGGAGCCCTTCTCTTCTTGTTTTTCCTTTTAACTTTGGTTCTCAAAAAGAGATTGTCCATATGTATTACTGGGGTCTTATTTCTCAGTCAAACTCTTCCTGCCAAGGGCTTTATGCATATGTGCTACACCATCCATCTGAAGTGTTATGTTAAAGATATGTAAGGATCTCTTGGGCCTGAATTAACATTCATAAAGCCTGGGAGATGTGAGTAGTCTTGTTACTTTCTAGTTGGCTATGCAATATGTGAAAAGGAAGAATAAGGAGAAAAAACTTACCCAAATTTTGCCACATGCTGAACAGTTCATAAGCCATCATCACACGCATGTCCCCATACCTGGGAATAAGAACACAGAAGCCAGCTGTTAGTGGGAGAAGATTCAGGAAGATAGGGTTGTGAACCTTACGAGACCACTGCTTCAGCACTATTTTTTTTTTCTAACGCTTCCCAAAATGCTAAGCCATTTGGCTCTCGACTGAACTCTCATACTTGGCCCCTTGGGAAACTACTCAACTGAGAACTTTGTGGACTTCTGAAGGAGACTCTCATGGAAACATAGCCCCATCAGGGTGAGTGGTAGGGAGATGAACAGGAGACATGTGTCTTACTTATCTAGAATCTTCTTCCTCTTGGTTGAAGTGATGATTTCTAGCTGAAGGCTTGGCTGATTTATGAACAGAACTGCCAGGCTAAAATAAGAATTCCACACCTAGAGAAACAGAGAAAGTAGAAACATGTGACGGTCTAAGACCTTAACCTTGCAGGGAGTGTTACTAAATACATGCATGTAGCACAGAATTCATTTTATATTCTTAAGATCCTGATCTCACTATTTAAAGATTCTTTGTGAACAGGAATTTTTTTTCTTGACTCTTTCTGAAGCCAACAACGTTGACTCTGGACTAGAAAGTATACTCACGGATATCTGACTATCAGCACTTCTAACAGGGAGGCACCCAGGTCATATTCTAATCATCATAATGCTTGAAAGCTGTTTGTATTGTGAATATATTAATAAAGCAAGAACAAGCATTCAGTTTGGTTTTTGGTTGTCTATGGTTACCACAAAGACTTGATGGATTTTAGGAGCACTTACCTTAAAGTCAAAGTCTGTCTCTGTGAAATTCTTATGCAATGCAGAGGACAGGTACTGGACAGTAGTAACTATAATACTGAAATAAGGAAAAATGGCATTGGCAGAATTAAAAGACAAACAATGGTATCAGATAGCTTAGCATCAGTTGTCTATGGCCTATATGCAAACTTCTTGAGTACAACTTGTTCCAATGTAAGATGTGACTCTTAAAGAAAAGGGAAGATGGCACAAACTCTACAGAAAACCAGTCTTAGAGAAATGCCCCACAGTCGGCAGGACATCAATGGGTTCTGCCATTACCTAGCCTTCATGCTTCTTTTCTCTGGGCCTCAGTTTCCCTGCATATAAAAGGAAGTGGATAGGGTTCGATGGTTTTTAAAGTTTTTTTTTTTCCAGTTCAAAGACTGATTCTAATATTTTTGGGACCTCTGGGTAGTCAACACATATTATGATCACTTTGCAGGACTTAAAATAATCTTATTATTCTACTTGATAGTAGGAGTTTATAATTAATAAATCCTTGCTCTTGTCATATACTATTATTTTCATCTGAGTCATTTGATTTCAGCTCTTGGTCTAGAGTAGCATTCCCAATCTCAGCCTGAGCAAACAAGGGAAAACGGGAGGCTGTCTCACTGGAACAGTAAAGTGGAGAGGAAGTAAAATAGGATACATAGGTTTGATTACACAAGACCTTGATTGCCTGGCAAAAGGACATATGTTTAATAACAATGTGCCCCTGGGCTTTGGTGCAGAAGAGAAACAAGGCAAAAACAGTACATTAGAGAGACTAGTCCACAAGCAGAGGGTAAAAGCATTTAAAGGGTAAAAGCCTTGAAAAAAAAAGGCCGCACCTGGAGGGCAGACTGGGGAACCTGAAGTATTCTGAGTGGAGCTAAGAGGTAGAAACAAGAAGGATTCAAATGAAAAAGTCACTATTTGAGGAAATATCTGTGCAACTTTGTTTATAACCATTTTTCTGTTCCATATAAAATATTTTCAGTTTTGGAAGATGTTACAGTGCCCTATATATAAGGTACAAAGTGGAAAGACCATGCTAATATCCTGCTAATATATCTAACAAATAATTCCACTATATTCTTTATCATGCCAACATAAAAGGCAGATCAGTGGAAGGAAGTCATGGGTTAGAGCACAGAGGCCAAGTAGCCTACTCCTGAGCAGAGGAAGACCAGATGAGCCAGCCCCTTACCACCTGTATCAGTTGTCTGGTTTGCCAAGAGGCGGCACAGGCTAGAAATATGAATGAGGCAGATGGGATAGGGTTATCCTTAGAGTGAATTCTGTATCAGTAGTCAGAACCTGTCAGAGACTTGCAGTCAGGTCTCAGGTGAGTAATTGGCACTAGCTGTGGGAAGCAAGAACTATCTGGCAGACAACACAACTCAAATTAAGAGGGGGACTTGGGACTATGCCTACAGCTACACAGCAGCAAAGGGCAACAGGCCACCTAGCAGGCCTTCCTCAAGGGAAACACTTCGGAGTATTACATTTCAAATTCTTAACATTTCCTTTTCTATTCTTACTATGCCATCATCTACCAGGCATTTAGACTCCATTTAAAAATTATCTTTGATTCTCTTTGTTCTTATGAATGGCCAAGTCTGATGACTGTGCATACAAACATTTCCCCCATTTTCATTCTTCTCTCTGTTCCCATGACCGTGGCCTTCATCTGTCTTGCTTGTGCTTTCTCTCTCAAGTACATATGCTCCTTAGTCTGAGAACAGTTCTGTGATGCTGAAGGGCCCTTCCATACTCACTTGCTTGTGAGCAGTCTCATAACCATCCAGTCCCGAGGAAAGACACTCATCTTCATTAGGTTCCGGAACACACAGAAAATCTTCAGCAGGAATTCCTGTCCACAGAGGAAAAGCTGATATGAGTCACCACCACAGCACACATGTCCTCAAAAGGTTCCTCCTGGCCATTAGACCATGAGGATGGGTGGGAGTAGTGAGTCAGATTCTGGTTCTCTCTGTGAGTTGTTTTTGTCTTAGAGAGCTACATGAGAGTGAGTTCTGGGCAGTTTCACTGGCCAGATGGGAACAGATCCAAATTGGGCATAACAGAGGCAGCTCCATACCCACTTTATACCCACAGTACCTAATGCCCAAAGCACAGGGAAGAGTAGGATTCCACAGAACTGATGTTCAACTGAGTCTCTGTGCCCTCTCTGGGGAATGGCTCTTGGGTGCTTGATGTGAAAACATGCTTTTTTGGATATTAAGAACACATGAGCTGGGTTTGGTGGCTCACGTCTGTAATTCCAGAATTTTGGGAAGCCAACGTTGGAGGATTGCTTGAGGCCAAGTGTTCAAAACCAGTCTTTGCAACACAGCAAGATCTCATCTCTATAAAAAATGCAAATATCAGCCAGGCATGGTGGCATGTGCCTGTTATCCGAGCTACTTGGGAGGCTGAGGCAGAAGTATCACTTGAACTCAGGAGTTTGAGGCTGCAGTAAGCTATGATACCCCAGCCTGCGCAACAGAGGGAGACAATGAGGTTTGTCGCATTTTAACTTGCCCTATTCCCATCTCCCATTCCCTCTCTCTTCCTACCTTCACAGTAGCCTTGAAAACAAGCAGCATGGCAGTCATGAAAACCAGCAGCCGAGCAGTCACTGGGACAGAATGGTTTTGGAACTCCAAAAAAAAGCGCCCCATCACCGGAGAATTATTGTTATTTGACCTTCTTGGAAACTCCCTGGAAAAGCTGTGTTCATAGGGCTTGTCTTAAATTGACCTGACTCACAGCTCACTCAGTGAGGAAAGCTCCATCCCCAGGTACCACAAATGTTGCATTTATTAGGAAAAAATTTTTGAACAAATAACTAAAGGAAATAATACGTAAAGAATTAAAGTATAAGAACAGCATCTCACCAAATACAGTATAACAATAAAAAAGATAGAAATTATTTTAAAAACATCAAATAGAAATTCCAGAGTTGAAAAGTACAATAATATAAATGAAAAATTCACTAAAGAGGCTCAGTAGTATATTTGAGCTGGCATAAAAATTGGGCTGGCATAAAAATCAGCAAAACTGGGCAAAACCTTTAGGTCTCCTCCCACTGTGGGAGCTTTTCTGTTCTCTTAATAAATCCCAATTTCTCTCTCTTCTTTCTCTCTCTTTCTCTCTCTCTCTCTCTCTCTCTCTCTCTCACACACACACACACACACACACACACACAAATCAGCAAAACTGAAAATAGGTTAACTGAGATTACCTTGTAGGAGGGACAGAAAGAAAAGAAATGAAGACAAATGAACAGTCTCAGAGACCTGTGGGACATCATTAAGGGTACAATCATACACATAATGGGAGTGCCAGAAAGAAAAGAGAGAAAGAAAGGGGAAGAAATAATGGTAAAAATGCTTAAATTTGATTGAAGAAAACTTTAATCTATACAGTCAAGAAGCTCAACAAACTCCAAATGGGATAAAATAAAAGTGATCCATTCACAGAAAACATCAGAATCAAATTGTCAAAAGCCAAAACAAAGAAAATATTGAAAGCAACAAGAGAAAAATGACTGATCATGTACAAATAATCCTCAATAAGACTCACAGGTGACATTATCAGAAATAACGGAGACCAGAAGGCAGCTATTCATATTCAAAGTCTGAAAAGACTGTTAACAAAGAATCCTATATCCAGCAAAACTATCATCCAAAAATGAAGAAATTAAGACATTCTGATATAAAAACTGAGAGAATTTGCTATTTGTAGATTTGCCCTATAAGAAGTACATATATAGCTGGGCTCAGTGGCTCAGCCTATAATCCCGCACCTTCGGGAGGCTGAGGTGAGTGGATTGCCTGAGCCCGCGGGTTCGAGACCCGCCTAGGCAACTTGGCAAGACCTCATCTCTA
>NW_007232402.1:13445-29889 GCF_000164805.1 Carlito syrichta
GCAGGTCGAGGCTGTGGTGGCTGGGAGCCACTGCACTCCAGTCTGGGTGACAGAGTGAGACTCCAACTCAGAAAAAAAGAAATACATATATGTATGTATGTAAACACACACACATACACACGATAAGAGAATTAAAATGGCATATTAAAAATACTTAACATAGAAGACAGAAATGAAATAATAGAGGAACAAACATAAGACCTATATAAGACAAATAGCAAAATGGTAGGTGTAAACCCTACCTTATTGATAATTACACTAAACATAAATAAAACACTCCAACCAAATGGCAGAGTTAGGAAGAATGAATTTTTAAAAACCCATGGCTGGGTGCGGTGGCTCAGACTGTAATCCCAGCACTTTGGGAGGTCGAGGTGAGAGGACTGCCTGAGCCCGGGGGTTCCAGACCAGCCTGGGCAATTTGGTGAGACCTCGTCTCTACAATAAATCACAAAAACTAGCTAGGCATGGTGGCGTGCGTCTGTAGTTCCAGCTGCTTGGAAGGCGGAGGCGGAAGGATCGCCTAAGCCCAGTAGGTTGAGGCTGCAGTGGCTGCGAGCATGCCACTGCACTCCAGCCTGGGTAACAAAGAGACTCCAACTCAAAAACAAAACAAAACAAAACAAAACCCATGATGCAACTATATCTATAAGACACGTACTTTAGATTCAAAGACACAAACAAATTGAAAGTAATAGAATGAAAAAATGTATACCATGAAAATAGTACCCAAAAGAGAACTGGCATGGCTATACTAACATCATACAATATAGACTTAAAGACAAAAATTGCTATTAGAGACAAAGAAGGACATTTTTATGGTGATAAATGGGTCAATCTGTCTGGAAGACATAATTGTATATATATATATGTGCCTAAAAATGGAGGTTCAAAATATGTATCAAACACTGGCAACTGAAAGTAAAAGTGGCCGGGCTTGGTGGCTCAGCCTGTAATCCCACGCTTTGGGAGGCTGAGGTGAGTGGATTGCCTGAGCCCGTGGGTTCCAGACCCACCTGGGCAACTTGGCGAGACCTCATCTCTACAAAAAAATCAAAAAATTAGCCGGGCGTGGTAGTGCATGCCTGTAATTCCGGCTACTCGGAAGGCTGAGGCGGAAGGATCACTGAAGCCCAGCAGGTTGAGGCTGCGGTGGCTGAGAGCGGCCACTGCACTCCAGTCTGGGTGACAGAGTGAGACTCCAACTCAAAAAAAAAAAAAAAAAAAGAAAGTAAAAGTAGATAATCAACAATAGTGGAATTCAATATACCACTTTCAATAATGGCTAGAACAACTAAACAAGAAGATCAGCCAAAAACACTTGAACAATATTATAAACTACCTAGATTTGGCAGACATTTATAAAACACTCCACCTAACAGCAGAATATACACATTCTTCTTAAATGTACATAGAAGGATATGTACATTCTCTTCTCTGGGATAGATCATATATTAGACCATAAAGAAAGTCTCAATAAATTTAAAAGGATGAAAATTATTTACAATATGCTCATCAATCTCTATGAAAGGGAGTTAGAAATCAGTAACAGATGTACAGTTGGGGGAAAAAAACTATGTGGAATTAAACAGTTACTCCCAAATAACCAATGGGTCCAAGAAGAAATCACAAGGGAAAGTAGAAAATATTTAGAGAAGAATAAGAGTGAAAATATCACATATGAAAATTTATGGAATAAGGGAAATTTATAGCTATAAGTGCCTATATGAATAAAAGAAAGACCTCAAATCAATAACCTACTTTCTACCATAAGAAACAATAAAAAGAAGAGCAAAATAAACCTAAAGCAAACAGAGGGAAGGAAATAATATAGAGACTAGAACAGAAATAAATGAATTAAAGAATAGAAAAATAAAACATTTAAACCAAAATTGGTTATTTGAAAAGATCAATAAAATTGATGAACCATTAGCTAGATTGACAAAGAAAAGACTCAATAAAATTAGGGGCAAAAGGAGGGACACCATTATCTTTGTTTTAAAGTTAGAAAGAATTACATATATGTACCTAAAAATGGAGGTTTAAAATATATATGAACAATATATAATGAACAAAATATATATGAACAAAATATATAATGAACAAAATATATATGAACAAAATATATAATGAACAAAATATATATGAACAAAATATATAATGAACAAATGCATGCCAAAAAATTCTATAACCTAGATAAACTGGACATATTCTTAGGAAGTTACACACTACCAAAATTCCTTCAAGAAGAAACAGAAAATCTGAGTAGACCTATTTGCAAATAAAAAGATCAAACTGATAATTAAATTAAAAAATTAGCAGGGTGTGGTAGCACACACCTGTAGTTCCAGTTACTTAGCAGGCTGAGGTGGCAGGATTGCCTGAGCCCAGCAGATTGAGACTGCGGTGGCTGTGAGCAGTATGCCACTGCACTCCAGCCTGGGTGACCAAGTGAGACTTCGACTCAAAAAAAAAAAAAAAAATTAAAAAGTTTCCCACAAAGAAATTTCCAGGACCAGATGGCTTCACTGTTAAATTCTACCAAATATTTAAAGACTACCAATATTTGCCTTTTTTATTATATCCAATTTCAGTGTGAAGTGATATCTTATTGCAGTTTTGATGTGTACTTCTCTAATGACGAATGATGTTGAATATCTTGTTTTGTGCTTATTGGCCATGTCTACATTTTCTTTGGGGAAATGTCTGTTCAAATTCTTTGCCCATTTAAAATTGGGTTGTTTTTCTATTGAGTCATAGTAGTCTTTTTATATATTTTACATATTATTAGATCTATGATTTGCAAATATTTTCTCCTATTCTGTGGTTGTCTTTCACTTTCTAAACGGCATTCTTCGAAGCACCAATGTTTTTTATTTTGATGGAATCTAATTCACCTATTTTTAAATTTTGTTGTTTGTGATTGATATCATATTTAGAAAACAATTTCTTAACCCAAAAAGATACATTACTATGATTTCTTCTAAGACTTTTACAGTTTTAGCTCTTACTTTTAGGTCTATGATCCATTTCAAGTTAATCTGTATATGATGTGAAATAGGGGTGTAATTTCATTATTTTGCACGTGGCTATCAAGATGTCCCAGAAACATTTGTTGAAAAGACTCTCCTTTACTTACCAAATTGTCCTGGTACTATTATGAAAAATCAACTTATCATAAATATAGGGTTTATTTCTGGATTCTCACTTTAATTTCATCAAACAATATGTCCTTCTTTCTGCCGGTATGCAAATCTTAATTACTGCTACTTTGTAATAAGTGGGAAGTGTGAATACTTCAATTTTGTTCTTCTTGTTTGGCTATTGTTACATACTCTTGTCCTCTTGTTATCCTAGTGTTTTGAGTACCTTACATTTTCATATGAATTGAAGAATCAGACTGTTAATCTCTGCAAAAATGCAGTGAGAACTTTTTCTTTTTTTATGGCAGGATCTCATTCTGTAGTCCAGGCTGGAGTGGCACAATCCTGGCTCACTGCAGCCCTGATCTCCTGGATGCCAGTGATCCTTCCATCTCAGTCTCCAGAGTTGCTTGGACTACAGGCACATGTCACCATACCCAGCTAATTAAAAAAAAAAAAATTTTTTTTTTTTGAGAGAAGAGGTCTCACTATGTTGCCCAGGCTGTGCAGTGGAAATTCTGATAGGTCTTGCATCAAACCTGTAGATGAATTTCACAAGTACTGCCACCTTACCAATATGAAGTCTTCCAATCCATGAATATGGGGGTATCTTCCTGTTTATTTGGTTTTCTTTAACTTCTTTCCCTAGTTATTTTATTCATTTTGATGCTATTATAAATGGAATTATTTTTTTCCTTTTTATTTTTTGAGTTGGAGTCTCACTCTGTCACCCAGGCTAATTATTTTATTCATTTTCATGCTATTATAAATGGAATTATTTTCTTTCTTTTTTTTATTTTTTGAGTTGGAGTCTCACTCTGTCACCTAGGCTGAAGGGCAGTGGTACACTCACGGCCACTCCAGCGTCAACCTGCTGGGCGCTGGTGATCCTTCCGCCTCGGCCTTCCACGTAGCAGGAACTATAGGTGCACGCTACCATGCCCAGTTAATTTTTGATTTATTGTAGAGATGAAGTCTCACCAAGTTGCTTGGGCTGGTCTCGAACCTGTGGGTTCAGGCAATCCACTCGCCTTGGCCTCCCAAAGTGCTGGGATTACAGGCTGAGCCACTGAGCCTGGCCTGGAATTATTTTCTTAATTTCATTTTTTTGGATTATCAGTTGCTAGTGTATATAGAACTGTAATTAATTTTTGGATATTGATCTTGTATCCTGCAACATTGCTGAACTTGTTTATTATTTTTGATAGTTTTCTTGTGGATGCCTTAGACTTTCCTGTATATAATCAGGTCAGCCTGAACAATATAGTGAGAACCCATCTCTAAAAATTAAAAAAAAAAAAAAGTTCAGTGTGGTAATGAGCATCTGTAGTCTCAGCTACTCAGGAAGCTGAGGTGGGAGAATCATGTGAGTCTAGGAGGTTCAAGGCTGCAGTGAGCTATGATTGTGCCACTGTGCTCCAGTCTGGAAAACAGAGCAAGACTTGTCTCAAAAAAAAAAAAAAAAAAAAAAGCAGGTTGTCTGTTAACAGAGATAACTTTACTTCCTTACTAATTTGAATGTTTTTAAAAAATTTTTTCACGCCTCATTTCTCCTGCTAGATCCTTCAGTATAATGAATAAAAATGGCTAGGACAAACATCTTGATCTCAGGGAAAGCACTTGATCTTTTGTTATTAAGTATGATGTTAGCTGTGGGCTTTTCCTAGATGTCCATTCTAAGGTTAAAGAAATTTATTTCTATTTCTAGTTTGTTAATTTTATTACAAAAGCTTGGTTGATTTAAAAAAAAAAAAACTCTTTTTACATATTTGCTATGGTTTGGGTATTTGTCCCCTCCAAACCTCATGTTGAAATCTGATCCCCAAATGTTGGAAGTGAGGTCTAATGGGAGGTGTTTGGATCATGGGGGTAGATCCTTCAGGAACAGATAATGTTACCTTTGGGGGTGAGTGAGAATTTCCTAGAGAGCTGGTTGTTAGAGACCCCTCCCCCCATGTGATCTCTGTACACACTGGGTCCCCTTTGCATTTTGTCATGAGTAGGGAGCAGCCTGAAGCTTTCACCAGATGTCCAATCTTTACATTTTTCAGACATCAGAATTGTGAGCCAAATAAACCTTTTTTCTTTATAAATTAACCAGCCTCAGGAATTCCTTTATAGAAACACAAAATGGACTAAGACAACATTCATTATTGGGATGATCATGTGGTTTTGTCTTTTATATTATTTAAGGGTGTATTACATTGATTGATTTTCTTTTTTTAAGCTTTTTTTTTTAAGATTAGAAAACATAGTTTCTTTAAAAGTAAATTAGAGGGAGTGAGTGAGAAAGAAAGAGATTCACCTCTCCACGGTAGGGAAGGGGGCCAAACCCAGGAAACATGGCAACAGCCACAGCTCAAAGAGGGCATGGCTACACAGAGTCTAGTAGGGCAATGGTAGTGATGGTTTGACAATGGCCACAATGACCTAGCAATAGCTAAGTTTTATTTATTTATTTATTATTTTTATTTATTTATTTTTTGAGTTGGAGTCTCACTCTGTAGCTCAGACTGGAGTGCAGTGGCCACTCCTAGCCACTGCAGCCTCGACCTGCTGGGCTCCAGAGATCCTTGTGTCTCAACCTTCCAAGTAGCTGGAACTACAGGTGCACGCTACCACGCCTGGCTAATTTTTTTATTTATTGTAGAGATGAGGTCTCGCCAAGTTGCCCAGGCGGGTCTCGAACCTGCGAGCTTATGCAATCCACTTACCTCAGCCTCCCAAAGTGCGGGATTACAGGCTGAGACACTGAGCCCGGCAAGTTTTATTTTTAATTGACAAATAATAATTGTATATATTGATGGGCCACACTGTTTTGATGTAGGTATACATTGTAGAATGATAATTAGTATACTCACCACCTCAATATTTATCATTTCTTTGTGGTAAGAACATTTAAAATCCTTTTTGAGGTATTTTGAAATATACAATCCATTATTAACTATAGTAACCACGCTGAGCAATAGAATGCCAAAACTTACTTATTCCTCCTATCTAACTGAAACTTTGTACCCATTGACCATCTCCCCTTTCTCTGCTCACCCACATCACCCCAGCCTCTAGTAACCACCATTCTACTATCCACTTCTATAAGTTTAACTTTTTTAGACTCTACATATAAGTGAGATCATATGGCATTCGTCTGTCTGTGCCAACTTTACTGAATCTGCTTATATCACTTAACATAATGTTCTCTAAATTCATTTATGTTGTTGCAAAAGACAAAATTTCCTGTTTCTTTTACATATTCCTTTGTGTATATATACTATATTTAAAAAATCCATTCATCTTCTGATGGGCACTTAGGTGGTTTCCATATCTCGGCTATTGTGAAAAATGCTGCAATGAACATGGGTGTGTACACATCTGACATACTGATTTCAAAGTATACCCAGAAGTAAGATTTCTGGATTATACAATAGTTGTATTTTCAGTTTTTTATTTTATTTATTTTTTATTTTAAAGATGTGGGGTACAATTCAGGATCAGGTATTCAAGTGGTGATTGTACAGGTAAAGTTTGGGTCTCCCTTTGGTCCTCACTTTGCCTGGTTTGAAATCAGGTACCCTTATTGATGTTGTGTTACCCCCATCCCCACCCTGGCAGTATCCTGCTACTGCCAATCCCTTTCTTATAGTATTATGGTAAATGTTCAGGGTCTGCTTATGAGTGAGAACATGTGGTACTCTGTTCTTTGTTACTATGATAGATCACTGAGTATGATAGACTCTAAGTCCATCCAAGTTGCTGTGAAGTCCATATGCTTGACCTTCTTGATGGCTGTATAATATTCCATTGTGTACATGTACCACATTTTAAAAAATCCAGTCCAGTTTTGAAGGGCAGCACAGTTGGCTTCATGTTTTTGTTATTGTGAATACTGCTGCAATAAACATGTGTGTGCAGGTACCTTTTTTGTAGAATGATTTGAATTCCTTGGGGTATATTCTCAGTAGGGGGATTGCTGGGTCATATGGAAGGTCAATGTCTAGTTCTTTTAGAAATCGTCACACTGTTTTCCAAAGAGATTGCACTGGTTTGAATTCCCACCAGCAGCGTAGAAGTGTTCATTTTTCTCCGCATCCTCACCAGCATCTGTTGTTTGTTTTATTAATGATGGCCATTCTTACTGGGGTTAGGTGGTATCTCATTGTGATTTGATTTGCATTTCTCTGATGATTAGTGAGACACAGCACTTTTTCATATGTCTGTTGGCTGCCCATATATCTTCTTTTGAGAAGTGTCTATTCATGTCTTTTGCACATTTTTTAATGGGGCTATTTGTTTTTTTCCTTTCTGCACATTTGAGTTCCTTATAGATCCTGGATGTTAGGACTTTGCCAGATATACAGTTAGCAAGTAGTTTTTTCCCATTTTGTGGGCTGTCTCCCTGCTCTCTTGATGGTTTCTTTTGCTTTGCAGACACTTTTTAGTTTGATGAGGTCCCACTTGTCTATCTTATCTCTAACGGCATGGGCACTTGGGGTTTTGATTAGGAATTGGTTGTCAGTTCTAATTTCCATGAGGATGTCTTCTGAATTTTCTAAGGTTCTTATAGTTTGATATTTTTAGTGCTTTGAGGAACCTTCATACTATTTTCCAAAATGGTTGGGTTAATTTACAATACCATTAAGAATGTATAGTACAAGGCTTCCTTTTTCGCCACAACCTAACCAATACTTGTCGTTCATCTTTATAATAGCTGATCTAACAAATGTGAGGTGATGTCTCACTATGGTTTTAGTTTGCATTTCTCTGATGATTATAAGTGTTGAGCATTTTTTCACATATCTGTTGGCCATTTGATGTCTTCTTTTAAGAAATATATATTCAAGTCCTTTACCTGTTTTAAAATAGGGTTATTTGTATTCTTGTTATTGAGTAGTTTAAGTTCCTTGTATGTTTTGGATAATAGCCCCTTATGTGATGTATGATTTTGCAAATGTTTTCTCTCAATTTGTGGGTTGTCTCTTCATGCTATTGCTTTCTTTTCTGTGTAGTTTTTTGGTAATGAATCCCATTTTACTATTTTTGCTTTCATTACCTGTGCTTTTGGGATTATTTCCAGGAAATCACTGCCTAGACCAATGTCATGCTTATTTCACTTAACATAATGTTCTCTAAATTCATTTATGTTGTTGCAAAAGACAAAATTTCCTGTTTCTTTTAAGTATTCCTTTGTGTATATATACTACATTTTAAAAATCCATTCATCTTCTGATGGGCACTTAGGTGGGATTGATTGCTAAATGTCATGTTTTTGATCTTATGTTTGATCCTATGTTTTCTTCTGGCAGCTTTATAGTTTCAGGTCTTATCTTTAAGTCCTCAATCCATTTTGAGTTGATTCTTGCATAAAGAGTAAGATAAGGGTCCATTTTCATTCTTCTTTATGTGGATATCCAGTTTTCTCAATACCATTTATTGAAGAAACCATCCTTTCCCCATTGTGTGTTTTTGGCACCTTTGTCAAAAATTAATTGCCAGTAGATATATGGGTTTAGTTTTGGGTTTTTAATCCAACTCCATTGGCCAATGTGTCTGTTTTTATACCAGTACCATGCTGTTTTGATTACTATAGTTTCATAGTGTATTTTGAAATCTGGTAGTGTGATGTTTTCAGCTTTGTTCTTTTTGGTCAAGACTGCTTCGCTATTTGGGATCTTTTGTTGTGCCATACAAATTTTGGGGTTTTTTTCCTATTTCCGTGAGAAATAACATTGGAATTTTAATACAGATTGTATCAAATCTTTATATTGCTTTGTGTGGTGTGGACATCTTAGCAATATTAATTCTTCTAATCCACTAACATGAGAGATCTTTAACTTATTTGGTTAAATTTTCGCTCAAGTATTTTATGTATTTGATGCTATTTTAAGTGTGATTGTTTTCTTAATTTTTTTTCAGATAGTTTGTTGTTAGTGTATAGAAACACAACTAACTTGTGTAAGTTGATTTTGTGTAAGTTGATTTTGTCCTCTGTTTATCATTTCTAACTCTGTGTGTGTAAGCGTGTGTGGTTTTCAGAAGTTTCTCTATATAAGAATATGTCACCAGCAAACAGACAATTTAACTGTAATCTTTCCTATTTGGATGCCTTTTCTTTCTTTCTTTCTCTTGCCTAATTGTTCTGGCTAGAACTTCCAGTACTACATTGAACAGAAGTGGTGAGAGTGAGCATCTTTGTCTTGTTTTTGATCTTAAAAAAAGCTTTCAATTTTTCACAGTTGACTATAAAGTTAACTATGGGCTTAACATATATAGCCTTTATTGCTAAAGAACATTTCTTCTAATTTGTTGAAAGTTTTTTGTCTAATTTTAATTTTATTTTTATATTTTGTAGACACAAGGTCTCATTATGTTGCTCAGACTGGTTTTGAACTCCTGTCCTCAAGAGAGCCTCCCACTTCAGCCCCTAAAAGTTCTGGAATTACATACATGAGTCACTGTACCTGTTCTGATTTGTTGAGAGTTTTTAATCATAAAAGGATAAATTTTGTCACATGCTTTTTTCTGCATCTGTTGAGATATCATATGAGCTTTTTCCTTCTTTCTGTTAACATGATGAATCACATTTATTGATTTGCATATGTTGAACCAACTTTGTACCCAAGGAGCAAATACTAGTTGATCACTGTGAATGACCCTTAATGTGCTGCTGAATATGGTTTGCTAGTATTTTGTTGAGAACTTTTGCATTTATGTTCAGCAGTGATACTGACCTACAGATTTCTTTTCTTGTAGTGTCTTTGTCTGGCTTTGGTATTGGGGTAATGATGGCCCCATAAAATGAGTTTGGGAGTATTCTCTTCTCTTCAAATTTTGGGAAGTGTTTGAGAAGGGTTAGTATTAGTTCATCTTTAAATGTTTGGTAGAATTCAGCTGTGAAGTGATCTAGTCCTGAACATTTCTTCGATAGGAGATTTTAAATTACTTATTCAAGTTATCAAGTTATCCTAACTAGTTATCAGTCTGTTCAAATTTCCAATTTCTTTGTGATTCAGTCTTAGTAGGTTGTATGTTGCTAGGAATTTATTCATTTCTTCTAGGTTGTCCAATTTGTTGGTATATATTTTGTTCATAGTAGTCTATTATCCTTTTTATATCTGTGTTTTCAGTTGTAATGTCTCCTCTCATTTCTGATTTTCAGTCTTCTCACTTTCTTTCTTAGTTTAGCTAAGGGTAAGTAAATTTTGTTTTGCTTTTCAAAAAATGAGCTGTTTAGTTGATCTTTTCTAATGTTTCTTCACATCTCCATTTCATTTATTTCTGTTCTGATCTTTGTTATTTCTTTTAACTTTGGGCTTTGTTTTTATTTTACCAATTATTTGAGGTGTAACATTAGGTTATTTGAGATCTTTTTTGACGTAGGCATTTACTGCTATATCACTTCCTTGTTAGAATTGTTCTTGTTGTATCACATAAGCTTTGATATGTTTCATTTGGCTCAAGATGTTTTAAAATCCCCTTTTAATTTCTTATTTGATCCAATAGTTGTTCAAGAGCATATTTAATTTCCACATATTTGTTAATTTCCACGATTCCTCCTGTTTTATACCATTGTGAGTAGAAAAGATACCTGATATAATTTTGATTTTCTCAAATTTGTAGGACTTGTTTTGTGGCCTAACATATTATCTATCCTGGAGAATGTTCCATGTGCACTTGAGAAGAATGTGTATCCTCTTGCTGTTGGGTGGAATGTTCTATATATGCCTTTTAGGTCCATTTGGTCTAAAGTTGTTCATATCCAATATTCCTTTATTGATTTTCTGTCTGGATGATTTGTTTATTGTTGAAAGTGGGATATTAAAATCCCCTACTATTATTTTGTTGCATTCTATGTCTCCCCTGAGATATCTTAATGTATGCTTTATATGTTTAGGTGATCTGATATTGGGTGCATTTATATTTACAATTGTTATATCCTCTTGATGAATTGATGCCTTTATCACTATATAACGACCTTCTTTGTCTCTCTCTCTCTCTCTTTTCGGTTAGAGTCTCACTCTGTTGCCCAGGCTGGAGTGCAGTGGCATGATCACAGTTCACCACAGCCTCCACCTCCTAGACTCAGGTGATCCTTCCACCTCAGTCTCCCGAATTTCTGGGACTGCAGGCATACATCATCATGCCAGACTACTTTACAGATTTTTCATAGAGATGAGGTTTCACTATGTTGCCTAGGCTGGTCTCAAAATCCTGGGCTCAAGCAATCTTCCCGCCTTGGTCTCCTAAAGCGTTGGGATTATAGGCATGAGCCATCATGCCTGGCCCTTTGTCTCTTTTTACAGTTTTTGACCTAAAGTCTACTTTGTCTGAAATAGTATAATTACCCCTCCTCTCTTTTGTTTCCATTTGTATGGAGTGTCTTTTTCCATCTTTTCACTTTCAATATCCTTTAAGATGAAGTGAGGCTCCTGTGGGCAGCATATGAGGGGGCACCCCCTCCCAAAACCACAATTATTTGTACCCTTGTAGTACAGGCTTCCCCCGCTAGGTAAGTGTTCTAGGAACCTATCAGCATCAGTTACCAGTTAGCGTTGTTATGAGAGGCTGTGTTCAGCTTCAGTGAATTTTTTTTTGGAGACTCTTTCAACGTGTTTGCATTTTATGATGGGTGATTTATGAGCGCACCTGCCCATACCATACTGGATGTTCAGCAATTTTTGACCCAAAACTTTTGACCCCTGTGCCCCATCCTCCCTATTCACCTGATCTTGCCCTGAGTGACTTTTTTTATTTTTTCTCTGAATGAAAAAAGTCCTCAAAGGAAAACGATTTGCTGATGTGGAAGAGGTGAAATAAAAAATGGCAGAAGCACTAAAAGGCATCAAAATTGACAAGTTCAAAAACTGTTTTGAGCAGTAGAAAAAGTGTCTTGATAAGTGTATTGCATCTTACATGTTTGAAGGTGAATGAAGTTTAAACATGTAAAACTAAATACACGACTTTAATAAATAAATTCCAATTTTGGGGGGTCTATCCTTATATAGTTGGGTCTTGATCTTTTTATCCACTCAGTCATTCTATGTCTTTTGACTACAAAATTTAATATATGTATACTCAAAGTAATTATTGATAGGTAATTGATTTACTAGTGCCATTTGTTAAACGTTTTGTGGTTGTTTTGTAGAAACTTTCTTCCTATATTGTTTTCTTCTTTTGTGATTTGATGGCTGTCAGTAGTGATATGCTTTGAATCTTTTTATCTTTTGTATATCTATTACAGGCTTTTCTTAGTGATTACATGGCTTACCTAAAACATCTCATAACCTGCTATTTTACTGATAACAATTTAACTCTGATTACATATATACTCTACCTTTTAATCCCTCTCCTTTCACATTTTACTTTTTTGATGTCAAATTTCACATTTTAAAAGTCTGTATTCTTTAAATTATTGTAGATTTAGTTGTTTTTTAGTAGTTTTGCTTAACCTTTTTTTTTTTTTTTTTTTTTGGAGCTGGTGTCTCACACTGTCTCCCAGGCTGAAGTACAGTGGCACAATCACGACTTACTGCAGTCTTGACCGCCTGGGCTCAAGTGATCCTCCCACCTTAGCCTCCCAAGTAGCTGGGACTACAAGTGCACACCACCACATCAGGCTAATTTTAAAAAATTTTTTTGTAGTAATGGGGTCTCCTGATCTTGCTGAGCATCTTTATAACCATTATTTTGAATTCCCTGTTGGGTGAATTACATATCTCAACTTCACTTGGGTTGGTTTCTAGAGATATATCTTATCTTTTTGTCTGAAATATATTCCTGTTTTTTTCATTTTTTTTGATTCTGAGTTGGGTTCTGCACATTAGATAACTATCTCTCCCACTTCCTGTCAGTCTGGCCGAGTAGAAGAAATTTCACCAATTCATCTGGCCAGAGATTTTAAGGCACCTTTCAAATGTCAGTGTTTGTCCAGATTGCTGTCTCTGTTTCGAGTGGACCCCTGGAACTTAGAATGTGCCATGCTTTTTCAGTAGTCCAAGACTGATAAGGTAGGAGTTGGACTCTCTAGATGTAGCTAGAAAGGTTAAAGTGTTGGATGTGTGCTCCAGTTCCTTTTAACTTCATAGCAAAGCTTACCAGTGGGTATTTATCTCCCACTCTCTCTGCACCAAGCTATGGAAAAGGCTCTGTGGCAAATGCCTATACTCACCCTCTGATTCTGGGGACACAATTGCTAGAAGTGGGCCTCTTTTTTTTTTTTTGAGTTGGAGTCATTCTGTCACCCAGACTGGAGTGCATTGGCCACTCCCGGCCACTGCAGCCTCCACCTGCTGGGCTCTAGCGATCCTTCCACCTCAGCCTCCCAAGTAGCTGGAACTACAGGCGTGTGCTACCATGCCCGGCTAATTTTTGATTTACTGTAGAGATGAGGTCTTGCCAAGTAGAAGTGGGCCTCTTATTAGTCTATTTCTTTGCTTTCTGAGGCTTAGGGTCACTCAGGAATGCAAAGTCCTATCCTCCCAGAGTCAGGGTTTTTTTGGGTTTTTTTGAGTTGTAGTCTCACTCTGCTGCCCAGACTGGAGTGCAGTGGCACGCTCACGGTCACCCCAGCATTGACCTGCTGGGATCAGGTGATCCTTCCACCTCAGCCTTCCAAGTAGCTGGAACTATAGGCACGTGCTACCATGCCTGGCTAAATTTTTGATTTATTGTAGAGATGAGGTCTCGTCAAGTTCCCCAGGCTGTTCTCGAACCCATGGGCTCAGGCAATCCCCTGATCTCGGCCTCTCAAGTGCTGGGATTACAGGCTTGAGCCACCATGCCCGACCTGGAGCCAGGTTGTTAAAGAGATAGTTCTTTGTGTGGGAACTATAGAAGCTGTGGCACTCAGTGTGTAGCCAAACTCTTTCTAGGAATAATGGGTAGACTTGGATTTATCACTATTGCAAGCCCAAGGAAAGGCTCACGAAGTGCCAAGTTCTGGCTCAGGCTGCCAAATGGCTATTGTTTGTTTGCTCTATTAGCTCCCTGATACAAGTTCTTCAGAAGCAAGGCAACCAAGCAGCCAGTGGAATTGTGTGCTGTAAGCCCTTTCTAAGGAAAAAAATGGGAGGTGCATGTTCCTGCCCCTTTTCTGCACTACTCTAAAGGGGTGTGGCTCCTAGAAGTCTTTGTGTGGCCATTTAAGACCAACTCTTTGTTCTGTAATCTAGGGAGACTCACAAATGTCTTCTGCTTCCCTTTGAGAGATAGCTGTAAAAGCTGAGGCACTCGATGCATGGCATGCACTCCTTCAGGGGGGCGTGTTTTTAAAGCTGCTTCTCTGAACTGCTCCTGATGATACCCCTGGAAGTACTTATGTGCCCATATAAAACTGCCAATTGTTTCCTGTAGTCTAGATAGATTCACATATACTTAGTCCCCCTGTTGCTAGAGTTAGAAGGTTTAGGATGCCATCCCTCAGGTAGAAGCTGTAAAAGTTGGGGCACTTGACATATGGTCAAACTCCTTCCAGGAGGGATTAATAGGCCTGGAGTTATCACTGGGATGAACTGGGGGAGAAGGCTTGGGAAGTACAGATCTGCTTCTCAGGCTGCTAGTGGGCTAATACTTATCTTCTCCTTTAACTCCCTGGTGCATATTAGAAGCCAGGCACCTCATAGCCACTGGAAGTATGTCACATACCCCTTCCAGGGAGAAACAGCAAAGCTGCATTTGTTAAGCCCTCTCTCTGCACTGTTTCTGGGGCACAAAGTCCCAGAAGTGCTTGCACACTCATATAAAACTACTTTTCCCCTGTGGTCTAGAGACACATATCTGCCAGTTCCCTAGGCTCTCAGAACTAGGAGATGTAGGACACAGTTCTTTGGCTGAAAGCTGTAAAAGTTGGGATGCTCAATGTGTGGACACACTTCTTCTAGGAGAGATCAAAAGACCTGGAGTTGTTGCTGGGGTGAGCCAGGGGAGAAAGCTCAGGAAGTGAAGTCTGCTTCTCAGGTTAGCAGCAGGCTAACACTCAGCAAAAAAAAACAAAGCAGGTGGTATCATATTACCAGACTTCAAACTTCACTATAAAGCTACAATCATCAAAACTCACCAATGTAAGTCAGCAAGGAGCTAGAGTTCTTACTGAGTTTGAACCTTCCTGGGAGAGACAGGGAGTTGCATTTTTGAGGCTCCTTTCTGCCTGGAGGATGGAGCCCCAGAAGTGCCTGTGTGTCCATATAAAACTGTCGCTTTCTTCCTGTTGTCTAGAGAGACTCATATGCGTCTAATCTCCTCTCCTCCCAGAGTTGATGAATTAGGCGCCAAACTATGAGAAATCTTAGCATTAGGGTAATATATGTGAGGTTCAAACCCTCCTCTTCACAGGGAGAACCTGGGTGTTGGGGTTTCCTTTTCTGATTTTATGGCAGTGTCTGGGTCAGGGTCTGTGCGCGAGTGTGACACAGCTTTTCCTATCCATTGAATGTGGATGTTTTCTCAGTTGCCTGGTCAGTAAGAATCTCTCAATTGGTCTCTGACTTTCTCTCAAAGAGAACTGATTCATGAATAGATGTTTACTTGGTAAGACCATGGGTGGAGGGAGAGTCAGGAGCTTCCTATTTTTCTGTAGGGCTGATGTCACTCTTTGACTGATTTTCTTTTTATTTATTTATTTATAAATCAATTTTTTTTTTTTGAGTTAGAGCCTCACTCTGTCGCCCAGACTGGAGTGCAGTGGCCGCTCCCAGCCATTGCAGCCTTGACCTGCTGGGCTCCAGCGATCCTTCCGCCTCAGCCTTCCAAGTAGCTGGAACTACAGGTATGCGCTACCACGCACGGTTAATTTTTTTATTTTATTTTATTGTAGAGATGAGGTCTCACCAAGTTGCCCAGGCGGGTCTCGAACCCGCGGGCTCAGGCAATCCACTCATCTCAGCCTCCCAAGGCGCAGGATTACAGGCTGAGCCACCGAGCCCAGCTTTAAATCAATATTTTTTATTTTAAAATTGTGGGGTACAGTTAAGGGTTAGGTATACAAATATGCTCCGTTCAGGCACCCTTGTTGATAAGGGGTGTCTCCCCATGCCCAGACAGATATTGACTACCGTTAATCCCACCTCCCTTCCCCTCCCTCCCCCTGCATAGTTTCCCACCACTGTCAATCCTTTTCTTATAGTATTACGATAGATGTTCAAGGTCCACTATATGAGAGAGAACATGTGATACTCAGATCTTTGTTTCTGTGACAGATCACTCAGTATTATAGATTCTAGTTCCATCCAGGTTGCTGCGAAATTCATGATTTTGTTCTTTTTTATGGCTGCATAGTATTCCATCATGTATATGTACCCTGCATTTTCTGC
>NW_007232403.1:0-1379 GCF_000164805.1 Carlito syrichta
TGGGCAGCATGGTTGCTTCCAGGTTCTTGCTATTGTGAACAATGCTGCGATAAACATACGTGTGCAGGTGTCTTTTTATAGAGTGATATGTGTTCTTCTGGATATATTTCCAGTAGGAGGATTGCGGCCAAGAATAACCAGAACAATTCTCGCAAAAAAAAAAAAAAAACAAAGCAGGTGGTATCACATTACCAGACTTCAAACTCTACTATAATCATCAAAACAGCTTGGTATTGGTACAGGAATAGGCATATAGATCAATGGACTAGAATTGAAATTCCAGAAGCAAAACCTCAATTTCTCAAACAACTCATCTTCGACAAAGCCTCCACCACCTACCACTGGAGAGAGGAGAACCTATTCAGTAAATGGTGCTGGGAAAATTGGCTGACTACATGCAGAAGATTGAAACAGGACCCCTACCTATCCCCATGCACAAAGGTTGACTCCAAATGGATCAGAGACCTAAATGTAAAACCTCAAACCATAAGAACCTTAGAAACTGAAGAACATACCCTCATGGAAATCGGAACTGGCCTCCAATTCCTGAACAAAACCCAAAATCCACAGGCCATAAGAGAGAAGATAGACAAGTGGGACCTTATTAAACTGACAAGCTTCTGCAAAGCCAAAGAAACCATCAAGAGAGCAGGGAGACAGCCTACAGACTGGGAAAAAGTATTTACCAACACCAGGTCAGACAAAGGCTTAACATCTTTGATATACAAGGAACTCAAACGTACTGAAAAGAAAAAAACAAACAACCCCATTATAAAACGGGCAAAACATATGAACAGACACTTCTCAAAGGAAGACATCCGAGCAGCCAACAGACACATGAAGAAATGTTCAACCTTACTAATCATCAGGGAGACGCAAATCAAAACCACACTGAGATACCACCTAACTCCAGTCAGAATGGCAATTATCAACAACTCAAAAAATAACAGCTGCTGGAGAGGGTGTGGAGAAAAGGGAACACTTCTACACTGTTGGTGGGAGTGTAAACTAGTGCAACCTCTGTGGAAAGCAGTGTGGTGATTCCTAAAAGCTTTAAATATCAACCTCCCATACGACCCCACTATTGGAAGTCCTGGCTCGAGTAATCAGAGAAGAGAAGGCAATCAGGGTATTCAAATAGGAAAAGAGGAAGTCAAATTATCTCTCTTTGCAGATGATAAGATTGTGTACCTTGAAAACCCAAGAGAATCTGTCAAAAACCTCCTTACACTGATAAAGGCCTTTGGCAAAGTCTCAGGATACAAAATAAATGTGCAAAAGACAATGGCATTTCTTTACACCAATAATACTCAAACAGTAACCCAAATAAAAAACACAATTCCATTCACAATAGCCACAAAAAAAATGAAATACTTTGG
>NW_007232403.1:1450-24439 GCF_000164805.1 Carlito syrichta
GAAGATGTCCATCTTACCTAAGGCAATCTGCAAATTCAATGCAATACCCATCAAATTACCGGTTCTTTGAAAGGATAAACAAGATTGATGGACTCCTAGCTAGACTGACCATGAAAAAGAGAGAAAAAGCCTAAATAAACACAATCAGAAATGCAAAAAATCAAGTCACAACTGACTCTGAAGAAAAACACAAGATTTTCAGACTACTATGTACACTTGTTTGAAAACCTAAGGGAAATGGAGGACTTTTTGACATCACACAACCTCCCCAGGTTGAAACAAAAAGAAATCAAGACCCTAAATAGAACAATAACAATCCAGGAAATTGACTGTGTCATAAGAAAATGACCTACAAAAAAAAAAAAAGCCTTCGACCAGATGGCTTCCCAGCAAAAATCTATAAGACGTTCAAGGAGGAATTGATACCCATCCTCCAGCAATTGAAAAAGCTGGAACTTTCCCCAAATCATTTTATTTTTATTATTTTTATTTATTTATTTATTTATTTATTTATTTATTTATTTATTTATTTATTATTTTTCAGTTGGAGTCTCACTCTGTCGCCCAGACTGGAGTGCGTGGTACACTCCCGGCCACCACAGATTTGACCTGCTGGGTTCCAACTATCCTTCCGCCTCAGCCTTACAAGTAGCTGGAACTACAGGCATGCGCTACCACGCTCGGCTGATTTTTTTTGATTTATTGTACAGATGAGGTCTCGCCAAGTTGCCCAGGCGGGACTCAACTTGCAGGCTCAGGCAATCCACTCACCTCAGCCTCCCAAAGCGCGGATTACAGGCTGAGCCACCAAGCCCGGCTTCCCAAATCATTTTATGATGCTAAACTCACATAGATACCCAAACCAGGTAAAGACCCAACAAAGAAAGAGAACTACAAGTCAATATCCTTGATGAACATAGATGCTAAAATTCTCAATAAGATCCTAGCAAACTGGATTCAATAGCACATCTCAAAAATCATCCACCACAACCAAGTAGGATTCATCCCAGGGATGCAGGGGTGGTTCAACACTCAAAAGACCATAAACGTAATTAAATACATCAACTGATGTACAAACAAAAACCACATGATTATATCATTAGATGCAAAAAAAAACTTTCAATAAAATCCAGCACCCCTTCTTGAAAAAACCCCTCGAACATCTAGGCATAGATGGAACATACCTCAAAATAGTAAGATCCATCTACGAGAAACCCACAGCCAGCATACTGCTAAACAGAGAGAAATTGGAAACATACCCCCTGAAAACTGGAATAAAACAAGGATAACCAGTCTCACCCCTCCTTTTCAATATAGCTTTGGAAATCCTAGCTAGAGCAGTCAGATAAGAGAAGGAGATCAGGGGAATCCAAATAGGAAAAGAGAAAGTCAAGTTATCCTTCTTTGAAAACAACAGGGTTCTATACCTTGAAAACCCAAGAGACTCTTTCAGAAACCTCCTTGAACTGTAAACAACTTTGGCAAAGTCTCTGGTTATAATATAAACGTGCAAAAGACAGTATTTCTATACACCAACAATAAACAAACAAAAACCCAAATAAAAAGCATAATCCCATTCACAATAGCCACCAAAAAAATGAAATACCTTAGCATCTTCCTAACCAGAGATATGAAAGACGTCTACAATGAAAACTACAAAACACTGTTCAAAGAAATCAAAGATGACACAAACAAATGGAAAAATATTCTGTGCTCATGGATTGGAAGAATCAGCGTTGTTACAATGTCTATCCTACCCAAGGCAATCTACTGGTTTAATGCAATACCCGTTAAATTACCAGAAACATGCTTCTCAGACCTGGAAATGACAATACACGAATTCATATGGAAACATAAACAACCATAAATAGCCAAAACAATCCTCAGCAAAAAAACAAAGCGGGAGGTGTAACACTCCCAGACTTAAACTTTATTATGAAGCTACAATAATCAAAACAGCCTGGTATTAGTACAAGAGCAGGTATATAGACCAATGGAATAAAATTGAGATTCCAGAAGCAAAACCTCAATTTCTCAACCAACTCATCTTCGTCAAAGCCTCCACCACCCACTACTGGGGAGAGGAGAACCTACTCAGTAAATGGTGCTGGGAAAACTGGCTGACCATGCAGAAGGTTGAAACAGGACCCCTACTTATCCCCATACACAAAAATTAACTCTAAATGAATTAGAGACCTAAATGTAAAACCTCAAACTATAAGAACCTTAGAAAATGCAGGAGACACTTATGGAAGTTGGAACTGGCAACAAATTCCTGATCAAAACCCTAAGTGCACATACCATAAGAGATAACATAGACAAGTGGGGGAACTCATCAAACTGACAAGCTTCTGCAAGGCCAAAGAAACCATCAAGAGAGCAGGGAGAGAGCCCACAGACTGGGAAAAAATATTTGCCAACTGTATGTCTGACAAAGACCTAACATAAAGGATCTACAAGGAACTCACACATGCCGAAAAGAAAAAAACAAACAACCCTGTTATAAAGTGGGCAAAAGATATGAATAAACACTTTTCAAAAGAAGACATACGAGCAGCCAACAGATACATGAAAAAATGCTCAGCCTCACTAGTCATCAAAGAAATGCAAATCAAAACTACACCGAGATACCACCTAACTTCACTTAAGATGGCTATCATCAATAATTCAAAAAACAACAAATGCTGGAGAGGTTGCAGGGAAAAGGGAACACTTCTACATTGTTGGTGGGAGTGTAAGTTAGTACAACCTTCGTGGAAAACAGTTTGGTGATTCCTAAAATATCTAAAAGTCAACCTTCCATATGACCCCGAAATCCTCCTACTTGGAATATACCTGGAGGAACTCAAAGTACTCTATGAAAAAGATACCTTCACACTTATGTTTATTGCAGCATTGTTCACAACAGCAAAAACATGGAATCAACCATGCTGTCCATCAAAAGAGAACTGGTCTAAAAAAATGTGGCACATATACATGATGAAATATTACACAGCCATAAAGAAGGACAGAAAACGAACTTCACAGCAACTTGAATGGACTTAGAGTCTATGATGCTGAGTGATCTTTCACAGAAAGAAAGAACAGAGTGCCACATGCTCTCACTCATAAGCGAACCTTGAGCAATTATCGTAATATTATAAGAAAAGGTTTGGGAGTAGCAAGAAACTGCAGGGTGGGGAATCCCACCTTTCCCCTCTTGCAAGTACGATTTGGAAACTTCAGAAGACATTTTCAGGCAAACTCTCTTTAATGACTGTTTCAACACTGGTATAAAAAATTGCCATTTAATTGTGGATGATTGTGAATAATAATTGGCTACAAAATAATTTGCATTGTAGACATTAAACCACATGAATAAATTTTAAACAATAAAAAGGAATACACTATAGCCTGATCAAAAAGTTGACCCCAACCAGGACATTTTTGAGATGGATTATTTGACTTATAAGTATTTTTTAAAGTTTTTAGTCAGCCTATAATGGAAACAATATAAATTTTTGAATCCCAAAGACCACCAGAACAGCCTGTTGATCACCAAAAGCTGAGTTTATTACCTCTGTAGTAAGGAAGCACATCAATCTAACAAAGTTATAAAATGCCTGGGAAAAGGGAGGGTAAAGCCAAAAAAGTAGTGTTACTAGCAGTAAGGCATGCTCCTAACAAGGATAAAAATTTGCAAATTGTATTAAATAGTTTAAAAATTGCTGCTCACTGAAATACAAATATCGCATGTTCTTACTAGCATGTGGGAGCTAAAAAAAAAAAAAAAAAAAGAGTATTGAACTTATGGACAGATGATGGTTACCAGAGGCTGAGAAAGGCAGTAGGGAGGAAGAGTAGAGAGAAGATGGTTAATGGGTTCAAAAATACAGTTAGACAAAAACGAAAAGATCTACTGTTCAGTAGCGCCATAGGTGACTATTATTAAAAATAATGTATTGGGCCAGGCTCGATGGCTCAGCCTATAAACCCAGCACTTTGGAAGGCCGAGGTGAGCGGATTGCCTGAGCTCACGGGTTCGAGACAGCCTGGGCAAATTGACAAGACCTTGTCTCTATAATAAATTAAAAAATTAGCAGGGCGTGGTGGCATGTGCCTGTAGTTGGGCTACTTGGAAGGTTGAGGAGGAAGGATAGCCAGAGCCCAGCAGATCAACATTGGGGTGGCTGTGAATGTGCCACGGCACTCCAGCCTCGGTGACAGGGTAAGACTCCAACTCAAAAAAGAAAAAATAATAATAAAATGATAATATATTGTATATTTCCAAATAATTAAAATAGTAGAATGGGAATGTTCCCAACACAAGGAAATGATAAATATTTGAGGTGATGGATAGCCCAATTATCCAGATTTGATCATTACACACTGTATGCTTATATCAAAGTATCACATGTACCCCATACACCTGTTTAATTCCTATGTACCAAAGATAGTTAAAAATTTTAAATTGGCTAGAAAGAGTTATTACTCCTAGGAACAAAGTAAACTAAATTTGATTGGTCATGATAAAGGGGGCAGAAAAGGGAATGGAAGTGTGCAAGAGATTGATTAATGAATCTCACTTTTCTGTAACACACATCAGGAATAAATACATTCTAAGTATTGGGTTTATCAATAAAATTGAGTCCAATGCTTGCAACAAGATTACAGAAGACGCTTTAACTACTTATATCATCCAAAGTTATACAATTACAAAGTGGCAGCATCTGCATTACCTCACATACTTGTCACTTTTTGTATGATGAAAACAATTGCATTTCCTGTTTTAGCAATTTTCAAGTATACAATGCCTTGTTATTCCTATAATTACCATGCTATTCAATGTACTCCTGTCTAGATTAAATTTTGCATGCTCTAACATTCCTCTACTGACACCTCACCCCCAACTGGGTGCCACCATTCTACTCTGCTTCTATGAGTCTGAGTTTTGTATTCCACATATAAGAGATGATCAAAGAAGGTTTGCTTTTATTTATGTCAATCCAGGAGCCTGTACTTTCTTCCTTTCTCTTTATCATATTAAAAAATATACTCGCAAACTCAATTAAAACGGTGATTTGTAATGAAAAAATAAAAAAAGAATCCAAGACCATCTTATTTTTAAAAGCTATGCTTTTAAATATTCTGAAATCAGGGATCATGTTGTATGACACATTGGTAAAACAAACATTTAACAGGTCTATATACTAATAAGTTATTGCTATGGATTGAATATTTGTGTCCTCCAAATTCATATGTTGAAATTCTACCCCCAAAGCATTGGCATTAGGAGATGAGTCCTTTGAGGTGATTGTGTTATGAGGGAGGGACCCTCAAAGATAGAATTAATGCCCTTATAAAAAAGACCCCAGAGAGACTTTTTACCCTTTCTACCATGTGAGGACACCAAAAAGACAGCCATCTATAAACCAGAAAGAGAACCTTCACCAGACAAAGAAAGTGCTAGTGACTTCATTTTAGACCTCCTAGCCTCCGGAACTGTGAAAAATACGTTTCTGTTGCTTTGAAGCTACTTAGTTTAGGCTATTTTTTTTGTAGTTGTCTGAGTGGACTAAGACTGTTTTAGATATATACTGGGTAAGTAAATAAGTATACTATGCTGTCTGTAACCTCATACATTAGTGACTCTCCACCAATATAGTTGTTTTATCCATCTATTATATAGATATTCATACATGTGTAAAGACGGCAAATATATTGCAGCTTATTTTATACTTTGTGATATTGAGAAGGCAGTGTGATCATAGATACATATTCTGATGACATAAAATTATTTCCTATTTACAACCTTTTTCCCTAATAAGGAGAAATGAGATTTTTAAAAATTTTCCTTAAAAAAGAACGTGCACTGAACATCGTTCTAATTATACCTTATTCATCTTTATTTAAATGTTACTACTTATACACACTAATTAAATACTTTATAATCATAAACAAGAGTGAAATGCTATAAGGCTGTTAGATATAACACTTTCATTTGTTAGTGTACATATTAAATATATAGTTATTAATGATTACTGTGTGCATGCAGTTATAAATGTTGGGCATACAGTGCTGAATACCATGCCATTTTAATACAGGGGGATTACATAACGCTAATGACAAATTGCTAGATAAAATAAGTCATAGGGAAATAAAATATAAATAAACATATTTTTGTTATATATGAAGGGAGACTAAAACACCTTTTTTCTTGAAGTTAGCATCAAATGGTTGACATTTTTTTGACTTTAAATCAATGTTAACACATCTTCACTAATCTATATTGGAGTTGAACTTGTAACCTCTAAATCAAGAATTGTATATTGGAAATCTAAACTCCATGATTCCTGTATTTTAGTAAAGTACTTACCTCTTGGGTGATCTGTGAAAAGACATAGGGACTTAGTGTGAACATAGTTGTAGGTGGTTAAATCTTTAGGATAAAGATTACATGCAATTAGATTATTTTAAAAGGGATGATGACCGGGCTCGGTGGTTCAGTTTGTAATCCCATGGTTTGGGAGGCCAAGGTGAGTGAATTGTCTGAGCCCGCGGGTTTGAGACCCACCTGGGCAACTTGGTGAGACCTCATCTCTACAATAAATCAAAAAATTAGCCGGGTGTGGTAGCTCGCACCTGTAGTTCCAGCTACTTGGAAGGCGGAGGCGGAGGGATCACTGGAGTCCAGCAGGTCCAGGCTGCGGTGGCCGGGAGCATGCCACTGCACTCCAGTCTGGGCAACAGAGTGAGACTCCAACTCAAAAAAAAAAAAAAAAAAAAAAAGAGAGAGAGAGAATGATGATGGCATCAAGAAACAGTGACAAATATTGCATAGGAGTGGTCCATGATTTTTTTACTGAGTAATTATTGTGTATGCCCATGCAGCTAACTCTTCGTAATTTAAAATTTCAATTTTACCTTTGATTCTAGGTACTTAAATCAACTAAGTAAATAGCTCTGATCCTTAGGAAGAAAGATTAACTATGGCCCACTTAGCAATATTTTGGATTAACTATGGTCCACTTAGCAATATTTTGTATTAGTAATAATTGAAAACATAAAATGAGCAACATAACCTTAGATTCTTTATGCCTTTACAAGTAAAATCTAGCTACTACATGAATATCATAAAAATCTCATACACACTTCTGATATAAATTCAGAAAACCCAAGTTCATCAATTAAAAAAAATTGGAAAAATAATTTCTATTATCTGCCTTTCTAATGTCTCTATTAGATTATTATATATTATATCACAGGTGTCCAGAACACTTCCTGGAAGCCAGTAGGCATTGCATAAATATTTGTTGAATAAATTACATAAAATAATGAAAAACTAATCCATTAGATTTGACAATAAGAGGCCATTAGTGACCATTACTAGAATATTTAATTATGAGAATAAAAATGCTGGATTGCAGTGGCGTAATGAGTGTATGGGAAATGAGAAATCGAGTTTATAAGGTTTTGCTATATATTTCCAGAATAAGCTTTCCCAGAGGCTTTGACTTTCTGAGTCCTATGCAAGGTCGTTTTAATAGTCTCTCCCTCATTCTGCTGACTTAGTACCTGCTATTAAATGACAAGACTTCGGAGACACTTGCCAAACATGCTTCCCTCTAAGTCTCCCAAAGAGAAAGACATCTATTCTCACTGATAATACCTCCTAGATGGCTATACTCTCACTCTTTTCACCATCTTTTACTCTTCTTTCCAACCTGCAGGGAAAGAGCTTTCTATTATGATGTTCATCTCCTTTGAAACAGGGTCCCACATTAGAAGGTCCAGTGCCAGTAGAAACACAAATCTTTAAGTAATACCACATACTTCTCTTTTTTCTAGGACATCCAGGTGCTCTGCAGGAACTAGTCAAAGAAGTTTCAAATACAGCTCACACTTTACCTAGACTCTACCCCTCTCTGGAACCTCCAAGGCTGGGCTGCTGAGACCGACTCATCATGCAGGTCGACTTTGCAATTTAGCCAGAGTGTTCCTTGGTGACCCAGTGCTCTTTCTTATGATCTGATTTCTTTTAGCAGACGCTACATATCCAATATGCATATACTTCATCCCATTTACAGTGTTACAGGTTTTTCTCATGGAACTCTTGGTCATGAAACAAACACTTCTAACTTATTTTTTCCTGTTAGGTGTCCTTACACATTCTACATGAATTATGGAATCATTGTCTACCTGGAGCACAGAGAACCACCATGGAAGCGTCACATAATCCTTTCTTCAAGCAGTCATGTGTTTCAGCTTTGATCCATGCAGGACTCCCTCCTTGACTTAAAAAATATTATAATAATTAAATAATATATATATATATATATATACTTATAATGTACCTCTTCTGCAAAGAATTTTAACTAGCTTATAATAAAAGGCATATTTAATAAATTAGTAAAATATATAACATTAGAAACAAGTAAAGAGATTTCAAAAATGATCATCAACACAGGTAATGTTATTCAATTGATCTCTAAGCTTTCAGGATTAAAAGGAAAAAAAAACATGGTTCAATAGAGACAATAGTTACTCTTTAGGAGAAACAAATATATAAATAATAAATAATTATAAACTCAATTGTAAATAGGATGCACTGAGTGACAAAGAATATCTTCAACAAAATATTAGCACAAACGGAACAATTAATTTAGAGACTTAAGACACATGAGTCTGTCAAGCTTGAATCTGTCGAGGTATTTTCTCCCTAGAATTATTTAGCTTTATTGTAAACTCCAAAATACTGTTTTGCCAAAATTAACTAGCTTTTAAAAAATTTATGTCTCTCCATCATGTTGTGATAAATTGGCTAATCAAAACTCAGCAAATATTTTCGGCATGTGTATTATTAGTTTAGAACATGCTATAAAACGGGGCAAGCAGCTTAATTTGGGAGTTCAGATATATGGAGCTTTCAATTTTGTTTAGTTCTACATTCTCAGTAACAGAATGAAAGATTTGTATGTTATTTTATTGACTAGGGATTAGTGGTATGAACAATGAAAAGGTCAAGACTTCCTTTTTAATTTTTTTTTTCTTTTTGGAAGATTTGGAAGAATTGAAGTGAGAAAGAGAATAATTAGGAATGGAGTCCATGATTTTGGCCTTACCACCTGGAAGAATAGCGGTGTCATCTATTGAGATTGGGGAAATAGCTAGAAAAATCACAAATTCCTCTTTTGGACATTTTAAATGAGAGATGCCTGTTAGATGTCCACGTCTTAACTTAAACTTTGTAGCAGCTGAAGGTGTCTGGCGTTTCATCACGTCAAAAACTATTCTTTTTTGACTTATTCTCCTCTTTCTCTAATTACTGCTTCTCAGCATCATATTCACTACAACACTTAAATGCTGCCTTTCTCTTGTTTTACTATGTTATCACAACCACACAGGATTTCAGCAATTGTCTGTGTGCTAATGATGCCAAAATCTATCTTTATAGCACAGATTTTTCTCCTGAATTCTAGAGACTCACGGATCCAAGTGGGCCTCCTTATACACATGCCTCAAACTCTCCTCACCAATTTTTCCCATATCCCTGCTCTTCTTTTTTCAATGAAAAATATTCAACATTTATTGAGAGTGAACTGTGTATCAGGCACGCTGATAAGCACTTTATATACATTTAATTATTTATTCCTCACAACAATTTACTGAGATAGGTATGACCCCATTTTACATATTAAAAAAAAAATTGAAGCACTCAGTGGCAGAGCTAGGGTCCAAACTCAGGAACTCTTTTCCAGAATCTGGGCTTAACCTCTAAGTTGTGCTATCACTTTTTATTCAGTCAAGTGAATTAAAATAAAAAGCTGGGAGTCATCTTAGCCTTCTCCCTCTACTTATATACACAATACATTATCAAATCATCTTGACAGATTTTGGATCCAGCTCCTTTGTCCTGCCCCTATTGCTAATGTCTTACTTCAAATCTTCATTATTTCTAGCCAGGACTATTTCCACAGCTTACTAAATGGTGACTCTGCCTTCAATCGCTTATTTCCTCCATAGTACAGCAAATAAGTCTTTTATAAAATGCAAAACTAATCATATCCCTTCCCTACTTACACCTATCAATTGCCTTTTCATTGACAGGCAATAGGAGCCTACTTGTTACAAATTCAGGTTGACTGTTACAGGACGAAATTCTACTATTCATTTCACTGTGTTGGTTATTTAACATCTCTAGCCTTAAGAATCACATTTCCAAGCTGGGCTCGGTGGCTCAGCCTGTACTCCCTCACTGTGGGAGGCTAAGATGAGTGGATTGCCTGAGCCCGAGGGTTCCAGACCCACCTGGGCAACTTGGCGAGACCTCATCTCTACAATAAATCAAAAAATTAGCCGGGTGTGGTAGCGTGCACCTGTAGTTCCGACTACTTGGGAGGCTGAGGCGGGGAGCCCAGCAGGTCGAGGCTGCGGTGGCTGGGAGCGGCCACTGCACTCCAGCCTGGGCGACAGAGTGAGACTCCAACTCAAAAATAAATAAATAAATAAATAGTAAATAAATAAATAAGAATCACATTTCCAAATGGGTGTAATAGTAGTACCCTTGTCACAAAGGAGCATTAAATTTAAAAAGGCATCCAAATCATTTAGGAGAGTGCATTGCACATAGGAAAAACAGAATAAAATTGGTTACAATTATCATCATCATCACCATTATGATTATCTTAATGTCCAAGGCAAAATTCAAACTCAGTCTGGCCTCCATAGCTCCCCGTGACACATGTCTATTTCTCCAGTCTTATGTCACACTACTCAGTTCATACATCACATTTGCCAGGCCCAGTGAAATACTGCATGATTCACACATTCGTGATTTTGCTCAGGTGCCCTTTCTTCCTGGAACCCTGTTTTCTATCTTAGAGACCTGGCAAAATGCTTCTCATATTTTAACACTTAAGAAATGTTTTTTTTGCAAAGTGCATCTGGATTCCCTCCTTTCACCCTGGACTATTTCCTCTGTTATCTCTCTTGTGTACCAGAAGCTTCTCTTATGGTGCCCATGCTATTTAAGTATAATATTTGTTTGTTTACTTATTTTCTTCTTTGAGTCTCTAAACTCTTCAAGGTCAAAGAACTTCATTGATCTTTGCACTCCCAGCACAGAGTTCAATGCCTAGAATATAATAATCACTAGGGATGTGAGGAATACATGGAGAAGAGCCCTGCTACTACGGGTGAGGCCACCGTAGACCACCAGCCAAACTGCCAGCTCATCAATTATATGAGCAAGCCCACTTCAGAACCACAGCTCTGTCAAGTTGAAACACAGACTAAGCCAGGCTTGGTGGCTCAGCCTGTAATCCCGTGCCTTGGGAGACTGAGGTGAGTGGATTGCCTGAGCCCGCGGGTTCGAGACCTGCCTGGCAACTTGGTGAGACCTCATCTCTACAGTAAATCAAAAAATTAGCCGGGTGTGGTAGCACGTGCCTGTAGTTCCAGCTACATGGAAGACTGAGGCAGAAGGATCGCCAGAGCCCCCCCCCAAAAGGAGGAACACAGACTTGTGAGATAATAAATGACCACTTGGCATATTAAAGACTAAATTGGGGGTGTTTTTCTTTTCACGACAATATCTAACTGATACAGATACATAAATATAACACCAGGAAAAGAAAGCAATTGAATTTCAATTCTAGATTTTACATCAGATTAATATTAAAGGAAACCCTGGAGGGAAATTTGTCTTTTTCCATAGGAGAATAAAAAATATTTCATGAAGGGAGTGAAAACCCACAAGATTAGGGGCTTTTTCATTCCAATTACAAAAGTTCCAGCCCCAGCTCATCACTCCCTCTTCCTTCGTTTTCTTAGCAGGCTATTGATGGGAGTCATCAGAGACTCCGAGGCATCCAGTTATTTTGTAATAGTGAGGAGCAACTGTGTGTGATGAGTATCTGGGGCACAATGGAAGTCAGTATAGCTCCATGTACAATGTCAGGATTTTTCACAACGCTTCCCAATTAACTTCCAGAGAGCCTGACTACAATATCACCAGCTGCTCACTCAATCAATCTCTACACATTTTCCCGAGCTAAATGGGTCTTGCATGGCTGAATTTGCATAGGAGTTTTCTCCAGTTGCAATGTCATAACTAGTGGGTGAAGTATTTAGAAATGACTTTTTTCTGCTTTGTGGGGACATTCTCTTTGATTTTACATCTTCCCTGTCTCATTCTTTAGCACTGTTTTGCATCTGTAAGATTTGCAATTAGAATGAGGGTCAAAAACCAGCAATGATGGTAATAGGGTAGAACTCACTTGTTTTCAAAATTTATTCATTTATTAATTGTTTCTTATAACCAGATACTGATTGTCTATTATCTGTAGGGCACTAGGCTAGGTGCTGGGGACACGATAAAAGTAAGAAAGAGTTCTTGAAATTATGAAAGTAAAGCTTTAGGTAAGAGTCTGGAAATACACAAGTAGACCACAGATAATAATAGAGAGGCTCTAATTTAGAGGGATAGTCAGAAAAGCCCTCTGTAAGAAGGTGTGATTTAAACTGAAGTCTGAAGAACAAGAAAAAGCCAGCACTGAGAAAACTTTGTGGGAAGAGAATTGTAGAAATATAGAAAAACAATGGCAAATGGCACTTTGTGGGCAAGAGCTCATTTGGAACACAGTTGAAAGGCAGTCAGTGGGACTGTAGTATAACACAAGGTACGTGAGTGATAAAAGACAAGATGGGAGAGCTAAACAGGGGGTAGTTCATGCAGGGCCCTGAGAATTTGGATTTTACATGAACTTGGCCTTCAGAAGGCTAAGTCTGCAGTATAGAAATGAGATCAGAGAGTGTCAGAGAGAGAGAGGAGAAACTTACTATTGCAGTGATACAGGTAAAAGTTGTAGGACTTGAACTAGAGAAAGGATTATGGAGACAGAGGGAAATGGACAGATTATGCAGTATTTTGCAGGTGAAGCCAGCTGAACTAAGCAAATAGATGTGTTAGAGTTTAGTGTATGCAAATTATGACTATAAACCCTAGTTTTGGCTACAGTACTTTTTCAGTATCAACTCAAAGGCATACTTCTGTCCAGTGAAGAACATTACATTTTGCCAAGATCAACAATTTAGGCTGCCTAATTTGCATATAGGTCAAACTATTAGCTAGATGGGTAAGATTTTACAATAAGTTCATGGAAGAGAGCTATTTGGAGGTATAAAAATGACAAAAAATATGGAAATAAAAACATTTCTACCAATATGGAAATTTTCTTAAACCATCATTCCCTCATAGTGATCTCTATTTTACAGACATGAACAGGAAAACTAGAATTAAGCTTTACAGATATATGTTTGTGAGATACATCTGTTTTGTTCATACACATGCTGCAACCCACTATGAACTATTGATAGTTCATTCCCAGTAACATACAAACCGACTGGGAGACCTGTTCATATTAAGTAACAAAGTAATAGAAAATCAAACAAATTCCAAGATAATAGAATATTATTTACTAAAATTAGAAGAGAATATACCATTACCTATGGGATACAATGCTCTCTATCTGGAGAATGGTCCAATAGAGACCCAATTCCCACCACTACACAATATGTTCATGTAATGAAGATTCATGTGTACCCCCAATCTAAAATTAATTAAAAATTAAAAAATATATAATAAAAAGAGAACGTATCACCCCAACTGCCAATATTCAGCAACTGCAGAGTTGAAACACAGTACATAAATGTAACTAAACTCTTACTCTCTGCAGTCAACATACCATAATGCAGCCATTGGAAGACTTTATTTATGGAAGATTTGAAAAAATATGAGATTGTCTCAGATTTAAAAACCACACAGGAGAAAACGTTAGAAATATAAAGGACACAACGACCTTCATAATTATGCCAGGTGAATATTGACCCCAGGACAGATGTCTCCATCCTAGTTCCTGAAACCCGTGACTGTTACCCCACATGGCAAAATAACTTTGCAGATGTGATTAAGAATCTTGAGATGGGGAGAGTGTCCTGAATTACCCAGATGGAATGAATGCACAGGGGTTGCTATAGAAAGGAACAGAGTCAAAGAATGAGATGTGATATCAGAATTCAATTTCAGAGATGAAAGAGGATTTGAAGGTACTTTGAAGTTGGCTTTTGAGAGGAAGAAAGAGCTATGAGTCCCATAAGAAATTCAGGTGAGTCAGGCACGATGGCTCATGCTTGTAATCTCAGCACTTTGGGAGAGAGGATTGCCTAAAACCCAAGGGTCTGAGAGCAGCCTGGGCAACTTGGTGAGACCTTGTCTCTACAATAAATCAAAAAATTAGCCAGGTGTGGTGACACGTGCCTGTGGCTCCAGCTACTTGGAAGGCTGAGGCGGAAAGATCACCTGAGCCCAGCATCTCGAGGCTGCAGTGGCTGTAAGCATGTCACTGCAACCCAGCCTAGGTAACAGAGTGAGACTCTGGCTCAACAAAAAAAAAAAAAAAAAAAAAAAGGAATTCAAGTGATCTCTAGAAGTGGAAAAGGGAACAAAGCAGATAGTCCCCTATAGCCTCTGTAGCAAGATAGACTCGTGAACTCATTTGAACTGACTTCCAGAACTGTAGAAAAACAAATATCTTATTTTATTTTATTGAGTCAGAGTCTTACTCTGTCTCCCAGGCTGAAGTGCAGTGGCACGCTCACAGCCACTGCAGCCTCGACCTGCTGGACTCAGGCAATTCTTCCACCTCAGCCTTCCAAGTAGCTGTAATCACAGCTGTGCATGCACCACCACTCCCAACTAAAAATTTTCACAATAGCAAGATCATGGAACCAATCATGCTGTTCATCAAAAGAGGACTGAATTTTTAAAATGTGGTTCATATACGCAATGGAATATTACACAGCCATAAAAAAGAACAAAATCATGAATTTCGCAACAATCTGGATGGAATTAGAGTTTACAATACTAAGTGATCTCTCACAGAAGCAAAGATCTGAGTGTCACATGTTCTCACTCATAAGTGGACCTTGAACAACTACCATAATACTATAAGAAAAGGATTGACAGTGGCGGGAAACTATGGGGGGGGAGCAGGGAGGGAAAGGGGGGTGGGATTAACGGTAGTCAATATCTGTCTGGGGAAGGGGGGCACACCTCATCAACAAGAGTACCTGCACAATGCATATTTGTATACCTAACACTTAACTGTTAAAATAAAAGCCCACAATTTTAAAATAAAAAATTAAATAAATAGAAAAAGAAAGATAATAAACTAAAAGACTGCTTAAAGAAAAAAAATCACTGATAAAAAGGAGTTTGAAAAATATACAGAAGTAAAACATATGGCATCACTACAACCCAAATGAGGAAGTGGGAACATGGAATTACAGTTTAGGTTTTTATATTTGTGAAGTGTGAAGCCATTCAATATTAATTCTAAGTAAACTGTAATAAATTGAGGATGCATATTGTAATTCCTAGGGCAACCACTCAAAGTATGGCTAAAAAGTCAATAGATGAGGTAAAATGGAATATTAAAAAATACTTGATTAATCCAAAAAAAGGTAGGAAAAGAAAGACAGAGCATATTACCTTTTGAATACTGCTGTATTTAGTTTGTTGATATTGAACTTAAAATTCTTAGATTTAGGTTCTTAATGAGATTGGCTGAAAATTCTTTACTCTTACAATGTGCTGTTGGGATTTGGTATTAAGGATATACTGGCTTCATTAAACTAGTTGGAGACTTTTCCCTCTTTTTCTACTATCTAGAAGAGTTTATGGAACATTGACATCATTTCTTCTATTTAAATACTTAGCAGAATTGGTCAGTGAATCTATTTGGCCTTGAGTTTCCTTTTAAATTACAGAATCAATTTCTTTAATATGAAAATTTTAGTTTTTATTTCAACTTGTATTGACTTTGCTAAGTTGTATTTTTTGGAATTTGTTCATTTCCCTTACAATTTTATTTTTTATCACAAATTTGCTTATAATATTCTCATAATAATTTTAATGTATACAGGATCTATAATAATGTTCCCTTTTTTGTTCTTGAAATTACGTAGTCTCAGGTTTTTTTTCCCTGGATTGACTTCTTAGAGGTTTATCAACTTTATTAATTTCTTCAAGGAAGACATTATGGCTCTGTTGATTTTCTCTATATTATGTTGGCTTTCTATTTGATTAACTTCTGCTATTAAAAATTCCTTCTTTCTGTTTTTCTTCAAGTTTATATTGTTGGTCATATATATATATTTATTTATATATTATATATATATATATATATATATATATATATATAATTTTTTTTAGGAATAGGATCTCGCTATGTTGCCCAGTCTGGTTTCGAACTTCTGGGCTCAAGCAATCCTCCTGCCTTGGTCTCCCAAAACACTGGGATACAGATGTGAACCATTGCAACCAGTCTCTAACATCTTCAGTTGGATGCTTAGCATATTAATTTTTAGATTTTTCTCTTTTCTAATATATGCAGTTAGAGTCAAACAGTTCTTTCACACCACTACTTTAGTTGTATTCTCCTTATTTGAATATGCAGCATTTTCATTATCATTCTATTTAAATATTTTCTAATATTTTTTCCTTGAGTACGAGTTACTTAGAGGTGTTTTCCAATTTTTAAATGTATGGGTGTTTTCTAGTTATCGTTTGATTTTCATTCTTAGCTTAAGTGTAATGTCAGAGGACAGGGTTCATATGCCACTAATTCTTGGGAATACATTGAAGTGTGTTAGATGATCTACTACATGGCCAATTTTCATAAATCTTCCGTTTGTGCTTGAAAAGTCAGTGAATTCTTCTGTTGATGGGGACAGTGCTCCAATATGTCTATTTGACCTAAACTGTCAATTGCGGTATTTGAATGTTGTATTCTTATGAATTTTTGCTGTTTTAAGTATCAAATATATTTGAGGTACGTCAAAAAAATTTATTTTTAAAATCACTGCATTTGTGATAATTTGTTTCAGTAGCAATAGCAAATTAAAATGTTTATGAAAAAGAGAAAAAACTATTACCCAAGAAGAGACATATTTATACAAAACTAAAACTGAAATTGAAATGTTTTTAAAGGAAGTTTGTGAAATTTGAATTGAAAAGATAGAAAAGATTGTGAATTCTATGCAACAAGGTGACTTTATTCATACAAAACATTCAAGGAAATTTTACACGGTTTATGAATGAAAATTTACCCACAATTAATTCAAAGCGTTCAATTCAACTGAAGCAGTTGGAAGCGTATATCTAGATGTTAGACAGGATTATTATTTAATGGGAAACTATTGAAAAGATTACTTTGAGCAATGCATCCACAAAGCTTTTGCATTCTCTAACCCACACCATTTACAGTCAAAGACCCAAAGGACTTCAGTTCATGGTGAATAATAGCTATTAACTGAAAAGTTTCCAATAGTCAAGTCACAAGAGAAGACTAGGATTAAGAGGGAAGACCATATAAAGTTACAAGGTAGCAGAAATGCAAAGGAATTTAAAAAAACAAAAAGGGCAAAGTTAATGAAAACACTAAAATAATAATTGAGGAAAACCTCTGAAAAAGTGTGATACTTAGAGAGAAGTTGCCGCTAATGCTATATTGATACTTAAACAGGATGAAAGTTATCCTAAAAACAATGTGTTCAAATTTTCTTTGAACAGGACCATGCTTTCAAAACATGTATCTGGAATAATATAGTGTTTAAAGTGAGACATTGACCTAAGTAATACTTCACTGTATCCAAGGAGAGTACAATAATCAAAGAATAAACTGTGTGGAAATCTCACAGAGATCATGGAGCAATCATATCAGTAACCTTACCCTATGAGACATCAACTTGATCTTTTCATCAAGTAATTTTGAAGCCTCAGCAAGTGACAAACTATAACCAGAAGGTCCAGATAAAATTTGCAATACCTTAGAAGAGCAAAAGAAGCCTGGTTGATCGCTAAGAGTACATAAAACATCTACACGGATAGTTTGGAAATGAGCTTAGATTAATGGAGCTTAAGATGCAGCATATGAAGAATGAACCTAGAAAATACAAAAAACAGAGAAATCAGAAAGCATGAGAGCAATGTACAATGGTTAGTAAGACTATTAAAGGTGTTGCAAAAATTAGGGACAAATCAATAGATAGTCTTAAAATACAAAAGGACAAGACACAAAGATGCTGAATGCAACAAGTCATTACATATTAAATTCAAAGTTTTAAAATATACAAAATCAACCTCAGATATAATTCTAACAGATAATGAGTAAAGTATACAAGCAATATTGTATTTACCTATTGCTCATGTACACCAGTCAGTGGGAAAAATTACAAAGAGCATATTAGAACTATTACCTTTAATATCTTTTAACTCTTAAAAGAAAATACATGAATTAAATAATATGGAAGAGTAAAAAACCACACCACCTAAGAATAACACAGAGCCAGACAAGTTGACTCATGCCTGTAATTCCAGCACTTCGGGAAGCTGAGGCAAGAGGATTGCCTGAGCCCAGGGTTTCCAGACCAGCCTGGGTAACTTGGCGAGACCTCATCTCTACAATAAATTTAAAAAATTAGCCAGGCGTGGTGGCATGCACCCGTAGTTCAAGCTACTTGGAAGGCTGAAGCGAAAGGATTGTTTGAACCCAGCAGGTTGAGGCTGCAGGGGCCGTGAGCATGCCACTACACTACTCTAGCCTGGGTGACAGAGTGAGATGCTGAGTCAAAAAAAAAGCAAAAAAATCACAGGTCATTATGAAGACAGAAGAAACTGCTAAAAAGACCCAAACAGGGATCTTATGAATGGCCATAGAGGTCAAACATAGTCTTATCAAACAAAAGAGATATATGAAATACTTCAAACAAAATGCATTGGGTAGAGTTGTACATGAATTGTATGAATGAAGTCATTTGTTTGGCCGAACTACATCCTTTATGAGATCCCTTGTAGGTTCGAGTGACTCAACACAATAGAATATTGTCAATATAATTAAAAAATATACTTTGTACACAGTAATTATGACTATCTTTATGTGGATATATTACCATCACTATAAATTATGAATTAGAGCAAGATGTGTATTGTAGAGTGTACAAGTGTATGATTTATGATTATAAGTCCTAGTTCTGTGATAGTTCTCTATTAATCAAACAGTCAGAGATGTCTACATTCAGTGAAAGACAGGATACTTGATCGGACGAACACATTAGGATTGCCTTATTTCTAAATATAGACATGTGCCATATAACAATGTTTCAGTCAGCATTGGGCAGCATATAGAATGGTAGTCCCAGAAGAATATAACATCATATTTTTACTGTATCTTTTCTATGTTTAAGTATGTTTATTTATACAAATATGTACCATTGTTTTACAATTGCCTATAGTACTCGGTACAGTAACATGCTTGCATGTTTGTAGTCTAGGAGCCACAAGCTATACCATATATCTTAGAAAAGTAGTAGGCTACGTCATGTATTTTTGTGTAAGTTCACTCTAAGATGTTCACACAAGGATGCATTCTCAGAAAGTGTCCCTGCTGCTAAGCAACTTATGGCCATATATAAAGCTATAACCATCATATAGATGGAGATACTAAAGGCAGATGTGGACGTATCTAAGTTCAACAGATTAGGGTTGCCTAATTTACAATGCATAAAGTCCACATTCAGGTGGTTGGTGGTAGCAGAACCAGAGTTTAGAAGAAGTATATCTAGGAGAAAAAAAAAATTATATATATATTCATTAAGTACAAAATAGTCTGAGCTTCTGAGCCTTCATGACTCAAAAACATTTATATATATATATATATATATGTGTAGTGTGTGTGTGTGTGTGTGTGTGTGTGTGTATGTGTGTGTGTTTCAGGGGAGCATGGTGTTTCTCTGTTCTCTTAATACATAACATATAATATTTAGGTCTCTGACCATATGATCTTGGCCCCATTCTGTGCCCTATCATAAAATTAGAAAAAGAGGAAGTGAAACTCAACTGTGCCAGACATCAGTAGGTTTTTCTGTACTTTCTTACATTAATTTCTCACAACAACTTTGCTGGGTAGATATATTAAATCTATTCTACAGGAAAGAAAACTAAATTTTAAGTGAATTTACAAAATTTAATCAAGGTTCACACAATTGTTAATGAGTGGATAAAGTCGACACGAAAACCTTAATATTGCTACTCACAACTTTTATTATTTTCTTTTAAAACTTTTATGGGATGTTTCAGTACTCAAATGGTACTATTCACTTTTCCTTTGTTTTGTTTTATAGTAATAGTACATTGAATGGTAACTAAGTGGGAAATTATAATTCCCTTTGTCATCTTTTGCTTCACTCCTGCCATCATCCATGCAAACTGTCCGGTGAAAACTATTATACAAAACTCGGTTTCAGTTCAAACTCTAACTATGTAAGACTTTAATGAAACCTCTCTTCTTATTTTACACTGTCAAACATTGCAAAGAAGTCCCGGCCTAATTTATCTTTTCAGTTAGAGGAATAGAGACCTTGGGAAAGACACAGAAATAGTACATGGATCTGGGTCATCGTGGTAAAACTTGGTCTATGAGTGTTCTGGGCCATGGACTAGTTTACATATGTGGTTAATATATGTATATATAGACATATATTTATAAATAGTTCATAATCATAGAGAATGTGTATATGTGTGTGTGTGTGTGTGTGTGTGTGTATATATATATTCTTTAGTGTGTCTTAAATATATTTTAAAGTTTTCTGAAACCTCAAAGAAAGATACTAAAATCAACCACCACATGTGTTTAATGTGGCTCTCTGTATGTTGTTTAATTTTGTTTTTAGAATGTTGTTCAGTAGTGTCATGAGTTGGTCCTACAATAGTGAATTAAAGAGGCCCTTAAATCTATAAAGAAAGAACTTCTAATGGAAAATCTCAGGCAAATCTTTTATAGGTCACATTATCCCCACTGCAACTATAGCTTGCGCAGCCAACAGTTTGAAATAATAACTCTTTTCAAGACAATTACAAGGTTTTCTATTTTCCCTAGTTCTTTTTATTTTCAAACTTCCTAAAATAAAATACTGAAAATGTGCCTGCATATTTTCTAAGAAATGGGGAGGAAGAAAGTGCCCCTCATCAGCAGCTACCAGAAACAGCAGTACAAACATCACAAAGCTAAGGCAAGCATCTGATTAATAAAATTGAATCACTTGTAAATCAGTAGTGAAGTGTCAGATCCTTGAATAGGTTGGAGGATTTATTCTAATGAAAGAATGGCAATAAAGAAGCATTTACAACTGAAATGGGGATGGAAGTAATTAAGAGCTCTTTTGAAAACAGAAGAATAAATGAAGGAGTTGGGTAAGACTAGAGTGTTAATAAGAGGGGAAGAAAAAAACCTAGCTACAGACCATTTGTCTTCCTGATTGGATAACTTTATGGATTTTTTAAGGCAGCTTTTTGTTGAAAACACTATGATAAACATAAATATTTCTCCAAAGTGCATGATAATGACTTCTGAAATCAAATGTCAAATATAAAGTAAGACCACATTTAAAAGTCGACGGAAAAACAACTTTTTTCCATAGTGCCAGACTGAATATAATCTTTGAAATTGCTAAATGCTACACTACAGAAACAAAGGATGTCAGGTTGTTTAACAAGAAAACATCGAAGTTACAAAAATTGAAATATTTGAGTTTCATTGGCTCACATTTTAATATTTAGTTATTTTGGCTTAAATCGTACTACTTTCTTGGCCTAAATCAACTCCTTGCCTTAAACACTTTTAGCACTGTTGCCATGACTCCTTACTTGGGCTGATAAATCGTCTTGTATTCTTAGTTTACTTTTAATTTGTATAGAGCTCATATTCCAAAATAGATGTAAACTTCCTATGCAAAGAAAACACATATGTAAAATTTACAGACTGTTGTAACTATGGGAAAATCATCAGTTAGAAATCTTCAAATGACTGAAAAATAGAACCAAGCTTACCTAAGCAAAATATAAAATAAAATAAGAATGCATGCATTGGTTCACTTAATTAAAAAGTAAATTTTTCAGATAACACAAGACTTAAGACTTAAAAAACAAAACTCAAATTTTCTTTCTCCATTTTTAGCCATTTATTTTTTCAAAGTTTAACCTTTTTCACCAGTGAGTTTAACCTGGCTCCCAACTCATGGTCACAGGGCTATCAACATTACTTTTTAAAGATTTTTTTTTCCCCTTTCTAATCTAATTGTGTACTTGCTTGAGAAATTCCAGAGGTTCTTCTAGACACTGACCTCGAAGTAGCAAAGTATAGAGATTCCAGGGCAGAATTCTCCAGTGTGTCGGTCGTCACCTTAAGGTGATTTAATTTACAATCTGGCCCAAATCTGGGCAGTACCAGATGGACAACGATTCAAGATAATCATCAAAGCAAGATCAGTTTCCTGTGATTCTCCGAGATATTCTTATTCCATTCTTACTCTTTACTTTTTTATTTTTATTTTTGAGTTGGAGTCTCACTCTGTCGCCCAGGTCGAAGTGCGGTGGCACGCTCACACCCACAGTAGCCTCAACCTGCTAGGTTCAGGTGATACTTCCGCCTCAGCCTTCCAAGTAACTGGGACTACAGGCACATGCCACCATGCCCAGTTAATGATTCTTGTTCTTAAAATCTCCCATCCTCAGCATAACATTTTGAAATACATTTTTTTTTTGAGACATAGAAGCTGGACATTTCCCAATCTGCTGGCTTTTAGAATAAAATCATCTTCCTTTCACATCTTGTGTTTGTGTATTTTAGTTTACAAGTGACAAGCAGCCAAACTTGCTATCAGCATCACTTCTGTACTTCCAATTACTTTATTGTCTTTCTTTGTGTGGACAACCCAATTCTTTGTTTTTTTTTGAGTCGGATTCTCACTCTTTTGCCCAGGCTGGAGTGCAGTGGCACTCATGGCCACTGAAGCCTCGACCTACTGGGCTTAGGTGATCCTTCCACCTCAGTCTTCCAAGTCGCTGAAACCACAGGCATGCATCACCACACCTGGTTTTTTTTTTTTTTTTTT
>NW_007232403.1:24459-48334 GCF_000164805.1 Carlito syrichta
GATCCTTCCACCTCAGCCTTCCAAATAGCTGGAACTACAGGCGCACGCTACCTTGTCTGGCTACTTTATTGAATTATTGTAGAGATGAGGTCTCGCAAAGTTGCCCAGGCTGGTCTCAAACCCCTGGGCTCAGGCAATCCTTCCACCTTCTGCCTCAGCCTTCCAAGTAACTGGAACTACAGGCATGCCACCACGAGCAGCTAATTTTTTTTGTTTGTTTTTTTGTTTATTATAAAGATGAGGTCTCACCTAGTTGCCCAGGCTGGTCTCCACCCCTCAGGTTCAGGCAATCAATCCTCTCACTTCCACCTCCCAAAACACTGGAATTACAGGCATGAGTCACAGCACCCAGCCAACCTAATTCCTTCATTTGATAATTATAATCAATACTTATATTATAGTGATTTATATTCATTATACATATCGTAGTACTTTGTTCTTTTTCCTTTTTTATTTGGTTGCAATTTCTAGTGATTAGTAAATGTTTATTGCATGAATGTCTAATAGTTGGAAAAAATCTTTCACCCTATGCCTTAGCTAACTTTCCCTTGTGTTTAACTTCAATTTTGCTGAGAATCCAGTACAGTCCTACCTAGAATGTCCTGAGGATATGAAGTGTTGTTTCCTTTGTCTTAAATGAGTGATTCTACTTACTAATGCTTGTATTCTGAAAGGCAGTCAGGGCATTCTATTAACAGGTCTAACTCTGCTCTCCTCTTGCTAACTGTCCTGCCTTACTCTAAAGCAGTCTGGGTAGTGCAGACAAAAATGCCCACTCTCTGTTTGCTTTTGCTGATGACCAGAGTACCTCTCAGGATGCTGGAGAGGGTGCAAGCCTCAGCTATATCATGTGCCAAGGACTAGCACTCTGTAAGAGTGATTAAAGCATCTGATGTTCCAAGCATCTGATGTTCCTTAAGCCATTTTCTTTATACCAGCACTTTCTACATGCTTTATAAATATGTTTAATTCTGAATAAGACAATTATATTTGTCATCACCATTTAACAGATGTGAAAGTAAAGATATACAGAGTTAAAGAAATATACCCAGACTATATACACGTACCACACAGGCCCAGTCAGAACTGAAACAGGAATTTTAACTCCAGAATACACTAAAGTTGAAATAAGTCGTTTTTTAGAACTCAAAAGTTCAGATCAGAATATTCTCTGTGGCAAGGCAATCACACTAGGTCACACGCCAGTCCCCTAACATTCAGTCTTCTACCTTAAACTTCCCTAGTTGTGGTGTGTATGGTGGGGAGGGTCAACATTTCAGGTAAAATATCTCTTTTTAGAAAACTGCCTCAAATTTTATTTTTTTCAATTCAAAATTTTTATTTTTAAATTTTATCTTAAAGATGTAGGGTACAATTCAGGATTAAGTATACAAGTGGTCATTGTACAGGTAAAGTTTGGGCCTCCGTTTGGTCCCCACTTTGCCTAGTTTGAGATTACTTACACTTCCTGATGTTGTGTGCCTCTCGCCATCCTATAATTATAATCTAACTATATTATAGTTAACGTACAGTGAAATAAATTAGAATCAAACTATAAAAATAAAGTAAAATATAAGAAAAAATAGTAAAGTGGTTGAAATATGATGAAACAAATTAAAATTAAAATCTAAAAGCATATTATGATGAAAATTAAAATATATATGTTGACTCAAACACTTTAAATTAAATTAATAAATATGTGGGGGGTTAACATTATTATACAATGAAGAAATTTGAAACTTATTTTAAAGAGTTAAAGAATGCAATATTAAGGAAAACTACCCAGAAACAAAATAATGTTTTAAAAATTAGAAATTAGTTAAAAAGAAAGGGAAAAAGATAACAGTTACTCAAAACTTACATTCCTCACATAGAGAGACAAGTTCTAGAAGACACCAGAATATTTTTCCTTCTAATACTCATAGTTCGTTGTAACACAGTTATTGAAAACATACCCTGAATCTCCACACTCAAAGACACAGACCTATGTCTTATTCTCACCTCTTATTCCAAATGGGTTCCTCTGGTATGTCTTGTTTTCACGTTCGGTACATCTTGAGCATGTCCTCAGAGTATCTTAGCTCACAAAAGTGCAGGGCCTAATGCAAGCCTGCTTCTCTTAACCTGTTTTTGTTCTCTTTGCCCTCAAATGCTCTGCTTCTGAACTTTCACCTGTATCATTGAATCTGTTTTTTCAAGAGCTGTAAATCTCAGAGAGATTGTTCCAAGATACAATATAAAGTCCCACAGCAATAGCGGTATTTTTGAAAGCCAGAGAAACTGCAAAAGCCAGTTCTAAGTAGGAACTGTTAATGTTTCTTTGTGCAGAGTGGTTCAAAGAACCCTTTTTCAACCGAGGAAATACAAATAGAAAGATCAAATAGCTTGCCTAATGGCACTCATTTAGGAACCTGAACTAGAGTATAAACCTTCTGTTTTCTGATTGTGTTTTCTATTCTAACACAACTGTTACTTTTAAAAAACAGTAATTTATCTGAGATATTTTTGTGAAAACCTTTCGTAATATAAACTAGCAAGTCTCTAATACAGAGTCACATTACATGTTAAGAGAAACTTAAAGAGCAGAAACACTTTTGTTCTTTTGGATTTATGATATCTAGAAACATAACCAGACAAACTTCTTTGGTGTCATTGAAAAATTTTGTTTTAGATAATTTTTGCTAAATGGAACATCACCAGATATTTAAATTCATGTCAAAAATTTCCCCTGTGATAAGAATGTGACATGTATAATACTACAGAAATGTGTGTAAAAAGAAAATAAACAATATTATTTGTTTTCTTGGATTTACAATATCAATACCTTTACAACATAAAACAAATCTGTGTTAAAGTATTTTAGAAAATAAGTAAAACCCCAAGCATAACCAAAAGACGAAATTTCAAAGCTTGTGAGTACGGCTCCAATTTGATAATTACCCTGGGTTCATTGAAAATTTATAATTATCATGTCCTAGAAATTCCATTTTTTCCTTAAACTTTAAGAATATTAGCTCTCCTATACATGTTTGCCATTCTAGGGCCAACCTGTAAAAACAGTTAAGGGACAGGCATTTTGTATTGTACAAACTTAACAACAGGTGAAATAATCAGATAATGAGAATATCCAAGTAGTAAAAGTGAAAGGAACTGTGAAGTGAACAACAAGATAACTGCTGTCACTCTTGACATTTCCAGTTCTTAGACTCAAGGGGGAATCAATTAATACCTGAAAATAAAATTTAAAAACCCACTTAAAGGATATTATATGGTAATGAAAAGACCGTTACAGAGCTGGCAGTACCAGCAGCCTCATGACCCAAAACAAGATGACGGCCATTATCCTGATATTGTACCTCATGCAATTAACGGAAGTACCAATTAGTCCCCAGAAATGGCAAATCAGGTATACACTAGCTCTTAAATAGCTGAGTGAATTGGGAAAGACAGAGAGAGAAGTGACATATCGTAGCCTAAAACTGCACAAAGCAGATTTAGACATAAAACAGATTCTTATTACAATTTCATAAAAAGAGAAACAGCTTGAAAAGAACTATTTCCACAAGTTAAAAAAAAGAAGTCTCTGGTAACCTATGATCCCACATTTCTATGGCTTCTTTTTCCATGTAAATTTTGGCCTCATTTTATAAAATGACATTTAATTTCTGTTATGTGATTTTGGCTTCAGTGTATAAGTTCTAATGTAACACTCTATGGTGAAGTTAATATATTCTGAAACTAACCGAATGCCAACACGTGGCAAGATATTATCACACTGTATTATAATCCCACCAGATTATTCTGTGAGGGTATATAAACCAAGGTAGGTTTACTGATCTAAAATCAATAATAAGTGGCTTATTATAATAAACATTTATTTTTCACATCATAATCTCAAATAGAGAGAAATAAAGATATGTTTTTTAAAAGAATGAAAAAGACTCAGTAGTTCATTCATAAAGAAGGCAAAGGAATCAAAGACAGCTACAATCTTTAGACATGATCAATTGAAGGGACAGTGGTATCAATTGGTGAGATAGGGAAGGTTGAAAAGGACAACGGATTCAGACTTGTACCCCTTGGAATCAGGATGAGATAATTACAGAATTAACAAAATACTTCACTGGAAGTAGGTACTCAAGCAGAGACTGATCATAAGCATTAAAATGTTCAAAGGTAGAGAGGCTGATGGGGATTTTTTTTTTAATGGTGGCCTTAAATCCTGGAATCACAATAAGAAATGGTTCAAGAAAATTTTCAGTGGAATTGCATGATATTTGGAAGAGCAAAAAGTAACCTCTTTATCTCTAGTGACCTGAGAGAGAGTTCTACTTCGTGATCAAAGTTTGGATTCTTTCCATCTTATAGAGAATTGCAATTTAGCATGCAAGACAGATGCATTATTATTAACCAATAATGAGGACAATGACAAAATTGAAGAAAAGATTAAATTCAAAAGATGTTAAATTGGGTAGCATCTTTACAACAATGTCATGTGCGTTGGGCAATAGTAGTTCATTTGGGAAGGACAGAGGAGAATTATGAATGAATACTTTGATAAAACTCTTCTAAAAATAAGATTTATGGGCCGGGCTTGGTGGCTCAGCCTGTAATCCCAGCGATTTTGGAGGCCGAGGTGAATGGATTGCCTGAGTCCGCAGGTTTGAGACCCACCTGGACAACTTGGTGAGACCTCGTCTCTACAATAAATCAACAAATTAACAGGGTGTGGTAGCACGCACCTGTAGTTATGGCTACTTAGAAGGCTGAGGCAGAAGGATCGCTGGAGCCCAGCAAGTCGAGGCTGCAGTGGCCGGGAGTGTGCCACTGCACTCCAGACTGGGCGACAGAGTGAGACTCCAACTCAAAAAAAAAAAAAAAAAGAAAACTAAATAAAATAAAATAAGTACATAAATAATTAATTGATTAAATAAGATTTATGTAACTGTTTAAAATCATTCTATTCACTGGGGGCAGTGTCTCACGCCTATAATCCCAGCACTTTGGAAGGCCAAAGTGAGAGGATTGCCTGAGCTCACAGATTCGAGACCACCCTGGGCAACCGGCAAGACCTCATCTCTACAAAAATCAAAAAATCAGCCTGGTGTGGTGGCACACTCCTGTAGTTTCAGCTATTTGGAATGTTGAGGCAGAAGGATCACCTGAGCCCAGCAGATCGAGGCCGCAGTGACTGTGAGCATGTGCCACTGCCCTCCAGCCTAGGCGACAAGAGTGAGACTCCAACTCAAAAAAAAAAAATCATTCTATTCATTAACAGTAAATTATTTATAAGAGTTTGCTCGAGAATATGTCATGGTAAGACACCAACCAGCTTTTGTAATGCTGGCATATATATATATAATATATATATTATAAAATATATATAATATAATTATATATATAAAATATATATAATATAAAATATATTATATTATACACATATAATCTATATTGGCAATATTTCATTATTATTTCACATTTATAAGTTTATTTTGTGTATGTTTTGGAAGTGATTTCTAGAGAAGGTAAGTGTCAGGAGGGAATGACAGTGTCACTACTTGAACTTACAGTTTTGAATCTGCATCCATATTATGTAGCAACATGGATGCAGATTTATATTTATGTTGTAGAAACTGACATAAAAAGCATTTTAGAATTAAGTTCAGAAATAAAGAGGAAAATCATATGCTAAGTTATTGAGTCCAGTTTCAGTTTGACACAGAAGTGAAGATGCCATTGCAGGCCTACCCTATAAAAGTCTACTCCCATTCAATCCTCCTTTGTTTCTCTTCATTTATCCCTGCCCAATCACGATGATGCTGAGAATCTAAATTAAAAGAGGACGCATCCCAGATATCTGCATGGAGCAGTCTCTCTCACACCTCTCTCTCCACTTTGGACTATGATGTGAGCGAGAAATATATTTATTATGTTAAGCCACTTAAATTTGTGATTGTTTCTAGAATAGTTGACCTAACTTGATTTATAAACATTTATAAAATAATCTCGTGGGATGATAATATAGTTGGAAATGTCTTACCATGATTGCCATTATTTTGATTCCAGAAAATAATCATTCTCCTATAGAGTGCTGTATTAGAACTTGTAAACTGAAGCTAAACTCACATAATACAATTAAGTGTCCCGGTTTGACATGGAACTAGTAAGAGAGAAACACAAATAATAACTAAAACATTTTTGTACTTAGTATAAGGCATTTCAAGAGATTATTTTGCAAATAATTTCTGCATTACAGGCACTATTCTTTCCAATCTACACCAAAGTTTCCATTTCCATGTTTCACACACACACGCACATGCATACAGACACAAATTATTGTTAGTTTTTTGATGCATTGATCATCAAGAATATAAACAAAAATTCCCCATTCTACAAAGATGATGGAATCACAGCATGGTGCTTATACAAGAGCAGACATATAACTGAATGGAACGAAATAGAAAATTCGGAAATAAACTCAAATTTCTACAATCAACTGATCTTTGACAAAGCTGACAAAACATACATTGGGGAAAGGACATCTATTCTGCAAATGATACGGGGAAAATTTGGTAGCCACATGCAGCAAAATGAAACTGGGTCTCTATCTCTCAACATATACAAAAATTAACTCAAGATAGATTAATGACTGAAATGTCAGACTTAAAAGCATACCATTCTGAGAATCCAGTAAAAACTCTTCTGGATATTGGCTTAGGCCAATAATTTATAGCTAAGAGTCCCAAAAGCAAATGCAACAAAAATAAAAATAAATCAGTGGGATTTCATTAAACCTAAAAGCTTCTGTGCAGCAAAAGAAATAATTAACAGAGTAAATAGTCAACCTACAGAACTGGAGAAAATATTCACCAACAATACATCCAGTGAAGGACTAACATCCAAAAAGCTCAGACAAATTGGCAAGAAAAAAACAGCCCCATTTAAAAAGTGGGCAAATTACATGGCCAAACAGCTCTCAAAAGATGATATACAAATGGCCAACAAACTTATGAAAAATGTTCAGCATCACTAATCATCAGGGAAATAAAAATTAAAATTTCAGTGAGATACCACATTACACTAGTCAGAAAGGCCATTTTTAAAATATAAAAAAACACAGTAGATGTTGGTGTGAATGAGATGAAAGGGAACGTTTATACGATGTTAATGGGAGTGTAAACTAGTGCAACCTCTATGGAAATTGGTATGGAGATTTCACAGAATACTAAAATTCCACTAGTTGGTGTCTATTCAAAGGAATAGAGGTTGTCATAAAAAATTTACACAAATTTTAAAAAAGACATTACACTTGCATGGTCATCACAAAACAATTCAAAATTGCAAAAATCAGTGACCAATTCTCCCTCTCTACCTATACATAATCAATTATATGTATATATATAGTTGATAGTTGATTATATACATGTATATAAAGTAGAAATGAGGGGGGACCCAAAAAACAGACTCTAATTGTAAAAATTATGTATTTATTATTACATGTTTAAACTTCAATCACCTTCAGTGTACTCTCTGTTTGATGCAATACACTTATCAAGATGCTTTTTCCACTGCTCAAAGTTTTTGTATTTGTCAATTTTGGTGTCTTTTTGTGCTTCTGCCATTTTTTGGTTTCACCTCTTCCACATGGTCAAAATATTTCCTTTTGAGGACTTTATTCATCTGGGGAAACAAACAAAAAAAAAGTAACTCAGGGCAAGCTTGGGTGAATAGGGAAGGTAGGGGATGAGGGTCATGCAGTCTTTGATCAAAAACTGCTGAACACTCAGTGCAGTGTGGCCAAGTGCATTGTCGTGGTGGAAGGGCCAGTCTCCTGTTTGCCACAACTTCCAGCATGTCTTATGCAAATTGTGATGCAAACTTTTCATAACTTCTAGATAAAAACTTTGATTGATCGTTTGATCTGGAGGAACTCATTTCAAGTGGACTACAAGTGGCCCGTCCTCCAAAAGGATAATTGCAGTTTTTTGGGGGCGTACCCCCTCATATGTATCATCCTTAAGAATAAGAGAAAATATTTAAAATACATTAAATTCAAATAATTTTACCTAACTTATTGTTATTTTTCTATTTAATTATTCTGTATAAAAGCAGTCCGAATTTTATTATTGATTAATATAGTCAATATATTTTAGGTTTATGAAACATTTTATCTTATTCAGTTTTGTATATCAGAACTACATTGTATATTTTATTTTCTTTTGATGAAATAACAGTTTTTAGAGATCGCTTCCATAAGGAAAAAAGTCAAACTTTCAATTTTTGTTTGCTTAAAAAAGAACTTTGAAGGATGTTTCTTGCTCTATCAGACACTCTGGGTTAACAGTTATTCGCTGTAAAACTGTAAAGAGCTCAAACAAATCAGCAAGAAAAAAACAACCCCATTTAAAAAGTGGGCAAATGACATGAACAGACATCTCTCAAAAGATGATATACAAATGGCCCACAAACTTATATTCTAATTCTTAAAAGTTAGTTTGATAGCCCTTGCTTTTTTAGGTAGCATGACTTTCATATTTTACATATTTTTCTCCCTCTGCTGCATACTTGACATATTTGCAGCTGTATCTTCCAGGTTACTGGTTTTATTGCAGATTATTTATGATATATTGTTCATTATTATGGTATTCTTATAATTTTTAATAATATCTTTAATATCCTGATGTATGTAGATATCTTTCAAATCTGGCCGAAAATTTTAGTGTTCTCTTCCTTCATTACCTTACTTTTGGTTTTCATTTGTTTTTTAAAAAATTGATTATTATTTTTAAATATTCTGAATCTGATTATTCTAGTACCTGAAGTCTTTGTTGACCTGAGAAGGTTTTCAGTAGATTCTGTTTGCTTTACTCATGGTGCCAGGTTTGCTTCAACATTTATAATTTTGGCCATATGAGCTAATGTTTTTGAGGTATGAGTTGAGTGTGTGCCTTTCTCCAAAGAGTTGTATTTTCTTCTGCTAGGGACCTAGAAGCACTAGCAGTCTAGCACTTTGAAATAAACTTTTCATTAAAATCATTTTAGTGTGGCCAGACACAGTGGCTCATACCTGTAATCCCAGCACTTTGAGAGGTCAAGCTAGGCTGATTGCTTAAGGCAGTAGTTTGAGACCTGTTTGGGCAACACAGTGAAAACTTGTCTACACACACACACACACACACACACACACACACACACAAATACCTCAAAAAATTAACCAGGTGTAGTCCCAGCTACTTGGGATGCCTGATCCTAGGAGGTCGAGGTTGCCGTGAGCTGTGATTACTGTTATCATGCCACTGTGCTCCAACCTAGGTGACAGAGTGAGACCCCCAATTCAAAAAATATATATACTTTAGTGTAAGTGAGAAATGTAAAATCGGGCTGCAAACCCTTATAAGGACCAGACTGTGAGTGTGAATTCTAAAAGCAGAGTATTTGAAGTGTGTATTTTTTCTTTCCTTCTCCATCTCTTTTCCTTTTGCTCTTCTATACCCTTCTTTCATTTCTACTTTTTCTATCATCAAGAATGGAAAAAGCAGAATTATTACTAGCTCCCTTAATGAGATTATGTGCTAATGTCTCTTATGATTCACTCTATATAGGATAAACTATAGGTTTTCTTTTATCCATGCCCCGTGGAGCTTTGAAAACCAAACTCAAAGTTCCAGGGCATTGGAAAATGCCCTCAAGACGAAAGCTAGCTTCTGTGGTACTCTTATGCCTCTTGGTTCCTAGTCTCATTTTATTTTTGGCTATAAAGATTTTTTGTGGGGCCAGACGTGGTGGTGCAAGCCTGTAATCCCAGCACTTTGGGAGGCTCAGGCGAGAGGATTACTTGAGCTCAGTGGTTCGAGACCAGCCTGGGCAACTTGGCGAGACCTCGTCTCTACCATAAATTAAAAAAAAAAAAATTAGCCAGGCATAGTAGTACGTGTTGGTAGTTCCAACTGCTTGGAAGACTGGGGCAGAAGGATAGCCTGAGCCCAGTAGGTAGAGTCTGTGGTGGCCGGGAGCATGCCACTGTACTCCAGCCTGGGGGACAGAGTAAGACTCTGACTCAAAAAAACCAAAACAAAACGATTTCTTGCTATGTCGCTTGCCTTGCAATTAATTTTCAAAAGACAATTTTATATTTTAACCAGAATTTTTAGATGTTTTCGGTAGGAATATCAGTCAGAATAGATAGTTTACCATACCACATAAAAGCAAATGTGAAAAGCAAAAACTCCATAGTGAATTTGAGTTTACTTATTTATTTTTTGACTAAAAGTTTAAAGTATAGGAACTTCTCTTCTATTTTGCATTTTAGAATGTTTAACAAGTGGAAGAAGTTATGCTTAATTGGGAAACATAATTAACAAACTGTACTCATGTAGATATAGTGGAAAAAGAAGAGAATTCACGTAGCTGAAAACAACATAAACCTCAACTGAGATTCAGAATGGTTTGCTGATATAAAATCCACCAACCTCTGCTGCTTTTTGTTGTTGTTGTTGCTGCTGTTGTTGTTGCTATTTAACTATGGCAAAAAAATGTGAGACCAGGCCAGCAGTTTGAAACATTATCAATTAAATTTTCTCATTAGCTATATTTGGTTTCTTAATTGGCCTTTGTGACTGTGTAATTTCAAGTGATAATTATTTGTGGCACTAGTCTATTCCTATATCAATGTTATCTCTTAATTAATTCAAGAAATTGACTTAACATTTTTTTCCCATCTCAGACACAGAGGTAATTTGTGAGTTACCATTCTTTAGATAGCACAGTCAGCAGGGCTTTGAAAAATGACAGAAGAAAGTCCAATCTCGCAGACTTAAACCACAATAGCACTGATGATAATCTGGGAGAAGCCCTGCTGAGAAAGAATGTGTGTGCACTGGGTGTGAAACTGAAACACAGAGATTTGTAGACTAGAGGATGACAGAAACATGCAAATAAATATATAAATAAATAAATAAATATGATATTGATTTATCTTCAAGAGAGAATTCACCAATCTCAAAAAACCCCCCACATAATTGCAATAGACTAAAGCCATGTGTTCGTGCTAAATATTTTCATTTCAACAGAAAATTAGCAGTGATTGTATTTCCCATTGAATTGCTCAAGGAAATAGACCATGTTTCAGTGGTCAATAATTTTCCAAACCTGAGCAGGGATTTGTACTTCTCAAAGTAAAAAGGAAACTACTGAGAAGAAATAATATGATCACCCAGGAAAATAAGGCAGAAAATTGAAATTCAGTCTCTATAACTTGGGATTCTAACCCCAGAAGCTGCTTTCTTTACTAAAAGGAAGCACCATCCTAAGGTTCAAATGACTGTTTCCCCTGTATCTCTAGCCCAATTCATGGCTAACCCTTATTTTCTTAAATACACTCTTTGAATAACTTTGCAGGTGATCCTGTATTATAAAAGACAGAAATGTTTATGAATTTGCTAAACTGGCAATAGAAAAGGATGAGCCAGGGTCTTTCCTCACAGCAGTGTCTTGGGGATTAGTGTTTCAAGACTACTAACTCTGGTAAAGGAAGAAGCCCTTGCTCCTGCAGACTATCTAACAAAAAATCTCCTCAGAGCACAGGAAGAGTCAAGAAACCTACATAAAATAATAAATGAGGCAAGTGTGGTGGCTTACTCCTGTAATCCCAGGACTTTGGGAGGCCAAGGTAGGAGAATTACTTGAGTCTAAGAGTTCAAGACCAGCTTTGGCAGCATAGCGAAATCCCATCTCTACCCAAAAAAAAAAAAAAAAAATCAAAAATTAGCTGGGCCTGGCGGTACATGCCTGTAGTCCCGGCTACTTGGGAGACTGAGGCAGAAGGTTTGCCTGAGTCCAGGTGGACGAGGCTACCATGTGCTGTGAACGTATCACTGTACCCCAGCCTTGGTGACTGAGTGAGACGTTGACTCAAATAATAATAACAAACAAGAAAATCTCTATAGTAAACGTGTAACATAAGTCTCAAAACAACTCTAACATAATGTATAAAGTAATATTCAAGACAAATTTGCATAATATCGAGAATATGATGAAAATTAAACAAACTGGGAGGAAGATACAGTATAATAAATAAAGAAAAACAATGTATAATGCAAAGATCAAGCCTATTATTAACAAAGGAAATAATTTTATGCTGAGAACAATAATGTAAAAGCAATAGAAATGTTTTTTAAAATATAGATTTTAGCAAATATGCTGTTAGCACAAAATAAAATATAAATAGCTATTACATGTTGGTCAAAGCCAGATAAATTATTTAATTTCCATGAATAAATTTTTACAAGAAATGTGAAAAACCAGTATGAAGAAGACTTGAATAAATGGAAAGACATGTCATTTTGTTTTTGTTTTAAGATTGAATCTTGTCATCATGTCAATTCTTCACATATTAATTTAAAAGTTGAATTTAATTTTAACCAACAAGATTTTTTTTAGTCAAACTTGATTGCAATGTTTAGCCTAAATTACAAATAGATCATAACAACCAAATATATTCTGAATAAAATAATACTAATGGTTATTCTTAAATTCAAACTGAACATATATCTTTCCAATGATTTAACTGTATGAAAGGAAATAGAACAAGACAAGATAAACTGGCCAAGAAAATAAAAACCATTATACATTACATATATACTTTACATATACACATAAATACATTCACATATGTAACATTCATTACATACAATAATATGTATATATACATACACACTATTCAAAAGAAAAAATGAGTCAAGGACACATTAAGAATGAAAAAAATTAAATGCATAATTTTTTGTTAGTGCTGAAACTCAATATCAGTTAAATAAATATATATTCAAACAACAATTAAATACTTATTTTGCTAGTTAATTTGACAAAACATTTAATTAAGTACAAGTATATTTATGAGATATTGTAGATTTCGTTCCAGATCACCATAAAATGCAAATATTGCAATAAAGAGAGTGGCACAACTATTTTGGTTTCCTAGTGCAAATAAAAGTTATATTTATACAATAGTGTAGTCTATTAAGTATGTAGTAGCATTATGTCTAAAAAACAGTGTACATACCTTAGTTAAAAAATGGTTTGTTTCTTTTTTTTGTTGAGTTGGAGTCTCACTCTGTCACCCAGACTGGAGTGCAGTGGCCGCACCCAGCCACCACAGCCTCGACCTGCTGGGCTCCAGTGATCCTTCCGCCTCAGCCTTCCAAGTAGCTGGAACTACAGGCACGCGCTACCATGCCTGGCTAATTTTTGATTTTTATTGTAGAGATGAGATCTCACCAAGTTGCCCAGACGGGTCTCGAACCCTTGGGCTCAGGCAATCCACTCACCTCAGCCTCCCAAAGGTGCAGGCCGGAGCCCGGCTTGATTTATTTCTCGAAAAACAAGTACTAACAGCCATCTGAGGCTTTAGGGAGTCAAATCTTTTTTTACTGTTGGAAAGTCTTGTCTTGATGTTGAAGGTTACCGACTGATCAGGGTGTTGTTTATGAAGGTTGGGGTGTCTGTGGCAATTTCTTCAAATAAAACAATAATGAAGTTTGCTGCAATGATTGCTGTGTCAACTAAATTAATGTAATATTTTAAATTCCTTGTTGTCATTTCAATAACATTCATAGCATTTTCACAAAGAGTAAGTTCCTTTTCAAGAAACCATGTTCCCAACAAATAGAAATCATAAATATCTGAGATGAAGGATAACCTAATTAGCCTGATTTGATTATTATACATTGTATGCATATATTAAAATATACATGTAATCCCATAAACCTGCAATTATTATGTATCAATAAGTTGGACAGAGAATGACAAATATTGCATGTTCTATCTCATATGTTGAAGCTAAAAAAAAAAAAACTCATGCTGGTAGAGAGTTGAATGTTAGTTACCAGAGACTGACAAAATTAGGGAGAAGAGGGAAAGAAGATAGATTGTTTGATGGGTACAAAAGTATGGCTAAATAGAAGGAATAAGTTTTAATGTTGAATAGCAAAGTAGGGTGACTATAGTTAACAATAGTTTCTTATATATTTCAGAATAGCTAGAAGAGAAGATTAGGAATGTTTTCAACACAAAGAAATTATAAATGTTTGAGGTGATGGATATCCCAATTCCCTGATTTAATCAGTACATATTGTATGCATACATCCAAATATCATATGTACTTCATAAATATGAATAACTGTTAAGTATCAATAAATTTGTTTTAATTTTTAAAAATTCAAAAACACTCAACACTTTCTTTGCACATTCAAAGAAACCCTTCATTTATTCAGGTTTTATCACGAGATTGTAGCAATTCAGTCCACATCTTCAGGCTCCACCTCTAATTCTAGGTATCTTGCTATTTACACCATGTCTGCAGTGACTTCCTTCACAGATGTCTTAAACTTCTCAAAGTCCTCCATGAGGGTTGGAATCAACTTCTACACCTGTTCATGTGGGTATCTTGACCTTTCATGAATCACAGATGTTCTAACTGATATCTGGAATGATTAGTCCTTTCAAGAAGGTTTTCAATGTACATTGCTCAGATTCATCTGAGAAATCACTATCTATGGCAGATGTAGCTTTACAAAATGTGTATCTTAAAAAATAAGACTTGAAAATAAAAATTACTTCTTGATCCATGAGCTGAAGAATGAACGTGTTGGCAGGGATGAAAACCACATGAATTTCCTTGTACATCGTCATCAGTGATCTTGGGTGACCAGGTGCACTGTCGAGCATTGATATTTTAAAAGGAATCTTTTTTCTGAGAAGTACATCTCAGTAGTGGGCTTAAATATCCAGCAAACCTCTCTGTAAACAGATGTGCTGTTGTTGCAAGAGTTTTGAATTCCCCACCAGCTTAAACCAGCAACCTTGAGTTCTTGTTCTATGACCGAGAAGATTAAGGAATGCAGACACCAAAAGTATGGGTGAGAGAAGGCGTTATTAAGCAACAAAGCTCTCTTCAGGGAAGGGAGGGGGCCCAAAATGGGTAACCTAGTGTTAGGAGTTTTTTTGTGGTTTTTATCTTTTTTTTTTCTGGGGGCGTTTCTCTTATTTATATCTCATCCACTCCTTACTTCCTGAGACCCAGTTCTTACTGTGCATGGGGGTCCTTGACCAAAGTTACTCTATCTTGAATATTACCCATAAGTACCACAGAAAAGCCTACTCAAGGGGGTAAAACCACAATGCAAATGCTATGTTAATGATATTATAATAAGCCAAGGTCAAGTTAGGACATTTAGTTAAGCTACTGCACCTGCCTTTAAGCAGCAAAAAGTCCCTTTTAGCAGTACATCCTGGTTTGACAGGATGTTCTTTACCACACTAACCACATTTTCAGCCAACAATTATATAATGGGGGTGGTGCAGGGGGCATTCCTGCAGGTGTTAAGTCTCCTCGAGACCTTCCCTCTGTCTGCCTAACCAGCTTCTGATTATCCTCTCTATCACTGTCATCTAGGCTTTGTTATTTCATATATAGAGCACAGGAAGAGCAGATTTAACATCACTTGTAAGGGTGATACAGATTTTTCTTTTTTCCCTTTTTGGGTTGAAGTCTCACTCTTTATCGCCCAGGCTGGAGTGCAGAGACACGCTCATGGCCACCACAGCCTCGACCTGCTGGGCTCAGGCAATCCTTCAACCTCAACCTTCCAAGTAGCTGAAAATACAGATGCACACCACCACACCTGGCTAGTTTTTGTGATTTATTGTAGAAACAAGGTCTCACCAAGTTGCCCAGGCTGGTCTTGAACCCCTGGACTCAGGCAATCCTCTCACCTCGGCCTCCCAAAGTGCTGGGATTACAGGCTGAGCCACCGCACCCTGCTGTGATATGGATTTTTATCAGATTGGCTGGGTGTTGGGAGTGTCAGTTCAATGGGTCAGCAGGCTGAAACCCAGAGTGTTGGCCCTAATGTGCTGGCAAGCTAAGCCCCTAGAGTGTTACTGGTTTGGTGAGTGGACAAGCCAACCTCCCAGAAGTGTCTCAGCTCCACAGTCTTGCTTTCCGCCAGCAGCTTTCCTGGGCTCTATTGGCTGGCAAACAATCCTCCAGGGTGCACAGCTCTTCAGCTCTGACAATCTTTAGTAGCTCTTCCAGTCTGGGTTCTTGTCTCATGCCCAGGAGGATGACCAGACACGGATGGCCAGAAGGCGAGAAAGTAGAATTTATTGAGAAGACAGATAAGCTCCTATAGCAGGAGAGGACCTGAGGAAGTTGCTGATCTGTGGCTGAAACCTGGTACTTATATAGCCCTAAGACTGAGCTGATGGGCTAGCACTAGCTGTGAGCAGATTTGTTGGCACTAGCTGTGCTAATTGGTCAATACTAAACCAATCAACTGGAGGTAGGGACCTAGTAGTGAGTTTATTGGTTGGCACTTAACAGTGAGTTTATTGGTTTGTTTTCCAATCCTGGAAATGAGTGCTTTTGCTCTAGTTTGAGGGCTTATGGGGAGCTTGTTTACTGATGTTCAGTCTGAGAGGCTGCAGGAAGTTTGTTTTTGGGGGACCCACCCTTTCTGTCTACCTAACTGTTCTCTAGCTACCTCCTCTCTCACTAGGATTTTGAAATGCAAATGAGCATTGACTTCAACTTAAAGTCATCAGCTACGTTATCCCCTAACACTAGAGTCACCTTGATTTTTGAAGCTTTGAAGCCAGGCATTGACTTTGTCCTTCTAACCCTTCTGGCTAGGTAAGATGGCATTTTCTTTTGATATAAGGCTGTTTTGTGTACATTAAAAATATATTGTTTGAAGTAACTGAGGCTGGTCATTCAGTGCAGTTTAGACATAGATAGACAAGTTTCTTATTGGCAGTTTAAATTAAAATAAGGTAAGCATTCAGACATCTTTCTTATTGGTACATGATCTCCACCCAATCCACCAGACACACCAGACCTGACCACCCTGTGGGATGTAAAGTGGATTTACCAGTGCAGCAAATCATAGAAACAATAGGGAATTACCCAGAACACAGACATGATTTTCTAAGAAAAGCCCACCCTCTTAGCTCATCAAAGGTGGAGAGATGTCATCAAAACTCATGACCAGATACCTGCAGCCTGCCCCCTTAGTTCACGATTAGCTTAATAATCACTGTGGAAGTTTATAAAGCTTCTTATCAAAGGCAAATATGCATTCTTTCTCTTATGACGCCCATGCTCATCAGGTATGCCTCTTTCTCTCTAATAAATTCTATCTTAAACTATACTTTAAAAAACAAAACAAAACATCGCTTTGCCAAGCTATGGTCTGACCATGCGGCTCCTTGAGCTATGGTCACCATGTTTCCTAGCTCCCCCACCCCGCCTGCCCACCTTGGGGAGGTGAATCTCCTCTCTCTCTAATCTACTTTCTAAATAAACTATATTTTATAAACTAAAAAAAGAAAACAACAACAATAAAAACACACAAAGATTTGCTCTGAAATTCTTTTCTGTGATGAGTCAAAAGAATCCACACTCCACCCAACATCTCTACCTTCAACTTATCTTAGTTAGATCTTCTGGATAAATTGCAGCAGCTTTTACCTCAGCACTTGCTGCTCCACCTTGCTGTTTTATGTTTTGAAGACAGCTTCTTTAAACCTCATAAATCAACCTCTGCTTCAAATTTTCTTTGTTGCTTCCTTACCTCTCTCTGCCTTCATAGAATTAAAGAGAGTTAGGGGCCTGCTCTGGAATAGGCTCTGGTTTAAGGAAATGCTGTGACTGGTTCTGTCCAGACCATTAAACATTCTCCATATCATCAATAAGGCTGTTTCTTTTCCTTTTTTCTTTTGAGTTGGAGTCTCTCTCTGTTGCCCAGGTTGGAGTGCAGTGGCATGCTCATGGCCACTGCAGCCTCGACCTGCTGGGCTCAGGACACCCTTCTGCCTTGGCCTTCCAAGTAGCTGGAACCACAGATGCACGCCTGGCTAGTTTTTGTGATTTATTGTAGAGATGAGGTCTCATCAAGTTGCCCAGGCTGGTCTCGAACTTCTGCGCTCAGGCAATCCTCTCACCTCAGCCTCCCAAAGTGCTGGGATTACAGGCTTGAGCCACTGTGCCTGGCCTGTTTTGTTTTCTTATCATTTGTGCAGTCACTGAAGTAGCACCTTAAATTTCCTTCAGAAGCTTTTGGGTGTTCCCGGTTTAGCTAACTGGTACAAGAGGCCTAGTCTTCAGCCTATGTGGACTTTTTGCATGCCTTTTTTTAAGCTTAATCATTTCCAGCTTTTTATTTCAAGTAAGAGACAAGTGACTTTTCCTTTGACTTGAGTACTTAGAGCCCATTATAGGGTTATTAACTGGCCTAATTTCAATATTGTTGGGTCTCAAGGAATAAGGAGACCTAAGAAGAGGGAGAGAGATGATGAATGACCAATGAGCGGAGCATCCAGAACACACATTTTTAGATTAAGTCTGCCATCTTCTATGGGTCTGGCTTGTGTCACCTCCTCCCCATTACAATGGTTATATCAAAGATCACTGATTATAGATCAACATAATAGATATCATAATAATAAAGATGTTTCAAATATTGGGAGAATTAACCCAAAATGTGACACAGAGACACAAAGTGAACACAAGCTTTTTATGAAACGGTGCTAGTAGACTTGTTCAACACAGAGTCGCCCCAAACCTTCAATTTGTAAAAAATACGACATCCGCAAAGTCCAATAGAGTGAAACACAATAAAATGAGGAATTCTGTAATAACCCCACTGTTGCTGAGAGTAGAACAAAATATTTAGTATATCATTATTAGAATTAAAAATTGATAAAATTGTCTTAAAATCATTTGGGCAATGTGAAAGGGCTTCAAGTGTATGCCATTCTAGTTTTGACTATTAAAGAAAAACAAATGATTTAACTCCAAAATACATTTCTTTGACATAATTTGAAATGACTCCCTCAAAGCTAGCAAGCTGAGGTGGGGGACATTTGCATTTGTAAAGAATCTCCACTACTGTATCCATTCCTCCCCTTTCTATGCCTTTCTCAACTCTAGGAGAGTCTGATAGTCTGATACCTTTAAAAGTCTGAAAACAAAACATTTACTGTCTATTCTCTCTGAGGGAAGCTTTATCTACATAACAAGGCCATATTTGCTAACCGAGTCTCTTTGGTTCTCTCCTTCAAAACCTATCTTGCCACTAAACCTGATTTACCAATATAACCTGTTTGGGGCCATGCTCTGAACCTGTATCCTTTACTGTGGCATTATTATGGACCGAGTAATGCTTGCTGCTCCCCTTGATACCAGTAAATCAAAGGGGCAGGGAACTGGTAGAAAGAAGTTTATTTCTGAGTTCGAATTCAGGGAGCAGAGCCAGACACAAGGTCTTTCTAAAATGGTTCTGATGACCCTTCAAGCCTCAACGTCCACTTTTATAGTCCAGAGTTGCTCATACCTGTACGTTAGCCACATGACCAACAAAGCATTGTATAAAACTTAAGTGATAGCAGCATTTTACATTTAGGTAGCCACATTAGAGTAAAGGAAGTTTACAAGACCTAAGATATCATGCATTGCAAAAGTTATGCAGATCACAAGGCTTGCTTAGGATTACATCGGTACTATATCATTCAAAGGAAGGGAATAAATAGGGATTTATTTCTTTGGACTTAGTCTACAGGGAAGTCGAGGACCCCCTGAAGCTAAAAGACAAGGGGACTCTCAGTAACATGCTCAGGAATGGGCAAGAGTGCTTGAATCCCTGTCATACCTTTCTCTCGGAGTCGTGGCAACATGAAGGGACATGAGTCGGTTTGGGTCTTCGTTCTGAGGCCTCCTATATATACACGTTAAATGAACTTGTATGTCTTTTCTTTTGTTATTCAATCTGCCTCATGTCAGTGATTTTTCAGCGAATCTTTAGGGACCTGAGAGCCTATGGTACCACATAGTCACTCTGTTATTTGTAAGTTGTGAGAAGGGCAAATTACTTAATCCTTCTTTGCCTTATTTCTTGTTATGTAAAATGTTAAAAATGAGGATCAAATGAGTTAATACAGGTAAAGTGCTTAGAACAGCGCTTATTACCATAATTGACATACTTATTTTTATTATGTTTTCTACAATCATTTGGCTTTTCTGATAAGTGTTTCAGATAAACCTAATGTTTTGCTGTTTGTGTTTGCTTCTTAAATTATAAAATTAATTTTCTTAGAGCAAGAAACTACCAATGTGATAAAATTTCAGTTACAAAAACCCTTATTCTAAAACTGCAATTCAAAGTCTTTCTAAACACATGTTGTTTATCTGGATTAAGCTGTCTTTTCTAAAAGGCTTAACATATACAATGACCTGTTTCTTTGTCACCAACATAGAGAGAAAGGTTAATTCTGAATGACTATATAGGAAGCTAATGCAAGTATTCCCTTAAAAACTTTCATATATTTTAATGCTCTAACAGGCTTGGCTATCAATAATGTCAAACATAAAGATATATAATGATCACACTGATATTAAATGTGTGAAGCAATGGTAGCTTCGGGACAAAAGGCATTGCTAAAGGATCCGGGTGATATGTGGAACTTAAATTCTATCAGTTATGCAGGGCACGGTGACTCAAGCCTGTAATCCCAGCACTTTGGGAGGCCAAGGTGAGAGGATTACCTGAGCTCAGGGGTTCACAACCAGCCTGGGCAACTTGGCGAGACCTCATCTCTACAGTAAATCAAAAAATTAGCCGGGTGTGGTGGTGCATGCCTGTGATTCCAGCTACTTGAAAGGCTGAGGCGGAAGGATCACCTGAGCCCAGTAGATCGAGGCTGCAATGGCCATGAGGGTGCCACTGTACTCCAGCCTAGGTGACACAGGGGACTCCAACTCAAAAAAAGAAAAATCCATTAGTTATACATATATTTTATTTTTCAGTAAAAACACTAATCAAATTAATATTTTTACATTTTGTTTACACTTTAATGGATAGTTCTTAAAATAATTTAACTTAATTAATATTTGGGGGTACAAGTGAGGATTTACTATATAGATAAGTTGCATGCAGGTGAAGTTTGGGCTTCTAACTGGCCCTCTCTTCCCCTGATAGTAGACCTGGTACCCAGTGAAAGGACAGACTAAGAGTGGGAAGCCATTTTTCATCTTGTTCTTAAACCCTGCCACAATTATGAGAAAGTAGAAGCTATGCTTTTGGAGAAATGCACACTTTAGGTATAATTAACTTTACTGGCTTTGTCTTTTCAGAAACAGACTTCCAGGTATCAGAGGGATCTCATAGTGGCAATCAAGTTTGCCTAGAGTAAAGGGAACTTACAAGGCCTAAGATATCATGCATTGGGCAAGGATTATGAAAGTCATGAAACTTGTAATTACAAAAGTTATAACCGCTCAGAGGGAGAGCAGGTGGGGATTCGATCTTCCAGTAGAACGGGCCATATCTACAGGGAAGACAAGGATCCCCCTGAACCTGCCTACTGGGAATGCCTAGGAGATAAGGGGAGGTACACCCTCCATTAGCTCTAAGGAATGTCGTTTGGGAAGGTGCTGGAGAATTAGAATCCTTGTCACGCCCTTCTCTAGGAGCTATGATAATGTGGGTGAACATTAATAGGTCTCTGTGTCAAAGGATCTCCAAGACATCCACAGATGGTCAATAAGGAAGTCACAGCAGTCACGTGCAACATCCCCAAGAAAAGGATTTAAGTCAGGACTATGGGGGGGGCTACGCCACCACACTCACCTAGAATGTAGGTCCACTCCGTGTCTGTGGGGGGTGAATTTTCTTAAACAAGTCTTTTCTTCTCTCACCTCTGTGTGTCGCAATTCTTTGCATCTACTCGGATCTCTGGGTTGCCAGTGCTGTGTACCTCCCTGGTTGCCAGTGCTGCGCACCTCCCTGCACCTCTCCACCCTCACTCGGTCCGTCCTAACAACCAGTCTGTTGTTACATGCCTCCCTTCCCCCTCCCACTGCCACCCCCCAGCAGTGTCCCATGCCTACTTGCCAGAGACCAGCTCCAGCCGGGTTCAGGGTACCCCAAAGGTGGAGACAGCGTCAGCAATTGGGGGGAAGAAGAAAGAGAGAAAGAAAGAGAGGGAGAGAGAGAGAGAAAGAAAGAGACTGGACTCCAGTCTAGTGCAGAAGCCATTTAATGGGAATTACAACTGGTCTTTTATACACAGTCGGGTGTGTGAGGGGTGTTCCCCACCCACCGGATATTCTTTCAGGTATAATCCCATAACCTAATCGATGAAACCTTAACCCATTTATTCAACTTCAATAAATCCTAAAATCATGACCCAGGAGCCTGTGACCAATACTAAGGCTCTTAGATGTGACAAGAGTTTAAATTATAAGCTGTGTGAAAGCCAAAACTGTAGTTTGTGGAAGAATGGGAGCAATGAGCTTCTAAAGTTAGCTTGTGTTCATCCGGATCTCAGAGTTTCTATGTTTTGAGCTCACAGGAGTTTAATCTGGTTAGTGCTGAGTAGAAAGGGGGAGGAAATGGGGTCAATAGCTCCTGAACACATCCTAGTGGTGTCGGGGTCAACGGCCCTTCCTGATCCCTAATGCTCAGTGGGCCTCTGTGGCCGGCTCCCAACAATAATAGAAAGACAATCCAATTAGAAAATGAGTAAAATGACATATGAATGACTAACAAGTACATTAAAAAGTGGTCAACATCATATTCATTAAGGAAACTAAAGCCGCAGTGAGTTACCACTGAATAGCAACTAGAATGACTATAATGAAAAATAAAGATAATACCAGTGTTAGTGAGTATGTTAAAAAAAACAAACACTGTATCCTCATAGATTGCTTGTGAAAATGTAAAATGCTACATCCACTTTCCAAAAACAGTTTAACAATTTCTTAAAAAGTAACACGTAAACTTACCAAGGGACCCAGAAATGCCACTCTTGAAAATCTACCTGAGAAATAAAAATATATGCACAAAACCTTGAACATCAATATTCATAGCAGCATTACCAAAACAGCTCCAAACTGGAAACAATCCAAGTGTCTAACAACCTAATGCATGGATAAATAAAATGTGCTATATCCATACGATGGAATGTTTTTTAACAACTGAAAAGAATGATTTTTAGTTGTTTTTTGACTCCTGAAACACCGATACATGCTAAAATATAGGCACACCTCAAAAACATTATAGTACATGAAAATTTTTTTAAAAGCCAGATCCATAAGGATACACACTGTATGACTCTATTTATATGAAATGTGCCAAAATGCAAATTTATAAAGAGAGAAAGTAGTTCAATGGTTGCACAGGCTGGGAGAATGTGAGTAGCAATTGATTGCAAACAAGTTTGTGGGGGAATTTGGGGTGTGATTAAAAAAAGTTACAAACTCAGATTGTGCTGTTTGCATATCTTTATAAATTTATGTCAAAAATCATTGAATTGTACACTTACTTATGGCATATAAATTATAACACAATAAAACTGAGAAATTTTTAAAAAGTTTTTGAAAGGAAAAGAAAATTTAGCCAAGAAGAAAAAAAAAATATGTTAGTCTTTATTTACATGGCCATTGGGCTTACTTTTATTGTAGTGCTTAATTATACCCTCTTCAAATCAGCTGTCTACGTCTCTGACTTCTTCACTGGAAATGAAAACAGAAGCACAATTGAATAATTTGATAACTATTCTTTACTGCTCAGGACATTATTCCACATTGTTTTTTTTTATTATCAATATTTTTTATTGATACAAATATGCTTCATTCAGGCCCCCTTGTTGATAACAGGTGTCTCCCCATCTCCAGACAGATGTTTACTACCATTAGTCCCATCACCCCCCCCATAGTTTCCCAACACTGTCAGTCATTTTCTTATGGTAGTACATTGGATGATCAAGATCCACTATATGAGTGAGAACATGTGATATTCAGATCTTTGTTTCTGTGAGAGAT